>NW_006922286.1:778044-792681 GCF_000298275.1 Orycteropus afer afer
TTCAATGAGATGGATTGACATGGTGAATGCGATGATGGGCTCAAGTATAGCAGGGATTGTGGAGCTGGCACGGGATCGGGCAGTGTTTCGTTCTGCTGTGCATGGGGTTGCTATGAGTCGGAAATGACTTGATGGCACCTAACAACAACAACAACATGGATAACAAAAACAACGGACAAAACTGTCACTGCAACCAGCACTTGTTATGGAAAAAAATACCCATACTTGACTGAGTAAACTTATTATAGGGCTGTATCTGTACAAAATCGTCCAAAAAGTTACACAAGACTGCTTGACCTATACCAGAACAATTCAAAGTGCAATCCACCTCCAGTGGTAAAAAGAATTCAAACAAGAGGACTGAACCTCTGCGAGGACTGGTATAACTCCTGAAAAATCAAGTACCTATTAGTATTCATAGAT
Source organism: Orycteropus afer afer (assembly GCF_000298275.1). NCBI lineage: Eukaryota > Metazoa > Chordata > Mammalia > Tubulidentata > Orycteropodidae > Orycteropus > Orycteropus afer. Next base: position 778,468 of record NW_006922286.1, read on the forward strand.
ACTTTCACTGGATGGGTGGAAACCTTTCCCAACAGCATGGAAAAACAGCAGAACTGAGTCGACCCTATTAAAACACTGGCTAAAATGTACCAATAAATAAACTTTTCTTAGATAAATCTTTTACCCCTTACCCTGTCACGGATATGGATTTCCCCCAGAAGCAGACTTAAGTTAAGCCCATATAAAATATTATTTGGGAGACCATTTTCTGGAGTGTGACATCCTAGTTATGCAGGAAAGGGAAACCTTAAAAACTGTTAAAGAATTAAATATTTAAAAACATGTACAAACTTTATCTGCAACACTAACCAATTTACTTCCAGCAGATACTCCCCTCCCTAACTTCTATCCAGGTGCAATGACTAGATTCCCAGAACCAACACCCCTCCACCCTTACTAAACTCTTACACCATTACCAACCAGGAGGACTAAAACTGGTGAAAAAACACACTGCTACAGGGTCAACCCTGCGTTGGAAGGAACCTTGCACTGCAGTTTTGACTACACCTGCAGCCGTGAAAGTATATGACCTCACACCGTGGATTCATCACATGTATCTGAAGCCAACACCTCCTGACTCACAATGGCAAATCTCCAAGAACCCCAATCAACCTCTCAAGCTAAGACTGTTTCATTACCCCATTCCATGGTCTTAACTTACTTATGTTTATGTATGTGTTAGTCACAGGGTTTTTGCTGGAAAGTATCTCCCACCCAGTTTCAATGAATAGTAATTGAAGGTACCACAGGACAAGTGGCCTTCAAGGCCACTCAACATGATGACCTTAAACTTTCAGTTTTAAAATGAATTTGTGCACCCTAGTATATCCCAGGGTAAGAAAGAGTTACTCATGTATAGTCACTGATATGAATAAAACAGGGGTAATCAAAGAAACACTGGCCCTGGTTAAAAAAAATATAAAGGAAATAAATAATGAATCAATGATTTGGTTCTCAAACAAAAACAGTAGGGAATGAAGTGAGTGACTCCACTTGGTAACTCTATTTTTATAATACCCAGCATTAACTGGCAATATATTGTTAAAACTCCATTTTATGTAACTGAAGTGACCATCTCATCCTGCCTCCAACTCCCCGTGGGTTAAGGGGTACCCCCCTTTTTGCATATTAAGCAACTAAAACACCCCTAGATGAATGACTGTGCTAAAGCATGTACTCTGAGGTGGTTATCAGAACTAACTCCCCTCACCCCCCGATGAAGGCCTGTGCTAAAGCACATACTCTGAATCCTTGAAACTGCAGCTTCTGCTTCTGTATTATCGCTGGCTTGCCTGCTTTATAAAGCTTACCTAAAACTGGGCTTGTTGCTGCAGCATAGGAGCGCACTTCAGCTCCCTGCAGTCAGCTAGCCTAAATAAAACTCTTTTACCCAAAAGTGGACATTATAGTGGCTATTATTTTAAACTGAACCTATAACAATACCTTGGTAAGGATGATAAGCATCTAAAAATAAATAAATAAATAAACAATAAAACAACCTCGCTGCCGTCGATTCCAACTCATAGCAAGCCTGTATGACACAGCAAAACTGCCCCATAGGGTTTCCAAGGCTGTAAATCTTTAGGGAAACAGACTGCCCATCTTTCTCTAACAGAGCAGCTAGTTGATTTGAACCACCTACATTTGTTTAATATGATCTGAATATTCCTGAGAAGCAAGGATGACAAAGTTTCAACTCACTTACTTTCATTAGGAAAGACCAATCACTAGAAAAGGACATCATGTTTGGTAAAGTAGAGGGTCAGCAAAAGCAAGGCAACACTCAATGAGATGGATTGACACATAACCACAACAATGGACTCAAACATACTGACAACCATAAAGACAGTACAGGACTGGACAATGTTTCATTAAGTTGTACATGAGGTAGCCATGAATTGGAGATGACTTTACGGCAACTAACAACAACAATGCATTCTAAGCACTTTCTATGCCCCTAGACTTGGAAAACAATCTCATTTAGCCCTCACACTAACCCTACGAGGTAGGTGAAATTATTACCCCCTTATAAAGGGTTGTTGTTTATAAAGGGTAAAAGGAGGTCTGGTAACATAAGGCCTAAAACACATCTGACTGCTAACCACAGGTTGGTAGTTCAAACCAATCAGCCCCTCTGCAGAAGCAAGACTGGGCAATCTATTTCCATAAAGATTTACCAGCTCAGAATCCCAATGGGGTTGGCTGTGAGTCGGAATCGACTCAGTAGCAGTAGTGTTTGGTTGTTTTTTTTTTTTTTTTTTTTTTTAATATAAAGGGTAAGAAAACAGAGTCAGAAAAGTTAAGTAAATAACCCAGGGTTGAGCAGCCAGGAGCAGCAATACCAAACAACCAAACTCACTGCCATCAAGTCAATTCTGACTCACAGCAACCCCCACTGGGTTTCCAATTTCCAAGGTGATAAATCTTTATGGAAGCAGACCACCTCATCTTTCTTCAATAGAGCTTTTGGTTACCAGCTAAATGCCTTAACCACGACAACATCTGAACTCCTTACCACCAGAGCTACTGGGGGTTAAGTCTGGATCCTCTGACTCTGGAGCTTAATCTCTTAACTGATGCTATATCTCCTTACAACATCTCTTTTTCTCTTGATTTCTTTCTTCTTCTTCTTTACAGTAGTCATATACTGGTGTAAAACATTTTCTTAACCATTACTCTGGGTAGACCCTGATGTTCTTACTAACTTCTTGTCTGTGTAAAGGGTGCTGGAAGAAGGTGCCAGTATTCCTGATCACCTAGGCCAGAGGATTAAGCTGAAGAATTAAGCAAGACCAAAGTCCAGAATCAAAGCTGAGCTAGGAGTCAGGAGAGGAGTAGAGGAAAAGGAAGCTCCTCCACCTTAGTGGAGGGAACTGGTAAGGCTATGATTCCTTAGCTGAGCCTGAGCAGAGACAACTCCTCTCAGCCCAGTTCTGTTGGCCAATGTTCCTGAGGGGAGGTCCAGTTGAAGGGATTATGAAATATTTTGAATACCTCCCCTAGCAGGTCTTTCATCTCATTGCCCAAATTTATTGACTGATTTTGTGTAAAGTACCAGTCCATGATGCACCTGCCCCTAGAATATCACTTCCTTTGAGCAGGGGAGGCAACAAATGAGACAGAGCTGGGATGGTGTGTCAGGAGGAGCAGAGCACAGCAATCCTGTACTGAGAAGGGGTTCTTGGAGGAAGTTCATGGTTAGTAAGCAGAGGAGAGAAGGTCGTTGGCTTGTCTTTACATCTAGGTCCTTCCTGTTCAAAGTGGCATGTGTGTATCTTTCACCAGGACACCAGTACTAACAGCGTCACACACTCACTAACAGGTTGTCCTTGTGGGGCCCCACTACTTAGCCTCCTTCTAACAAAACCTCATCCCAATCATCCTTGTCCAACCTAACCACCAGGGAAGCCCTTCCAGCCAGGTCTGGGAAACCAAGTGAGTTCAAATTTTGATTGGTTTGATTTTCAAAGAAACCTATTTACTAACCCTACTCCTAGGGTTTGTGTCCTGAATAATTGATTTGCACAACACAATGGAGAATAAAGTACAGATAACTGCCAAATAGGAAGGTTTATTTGTGAATATGGCTTTAAAGTTTTCAAAGCCTTTTCACATATGTTACCATATTCAATCTTCACCCAAAAGACAATGAGGTAATTAGCATAAAATTTAATGTTCTCCTTTTAGAGCTGAGGAAACTAAAGCTCAGATGGTTGGGTGACTTTGCCCAACATCTGCAATCACAGAGGAGTCACTGACTGGATTCCATCCTTCAGGCTCTGGAATTCTCTGAGTTCTGTACAGAAAAGTCCCCAAGTGGCATGAACAGCTAACAACATACTCAGCTGCTAACTGAAATGTTAGAGTGTGACTACACCCAAAGATGTACTTGTGAAAAATCAGTCATTACAAATGTTAGGAGCACATAATTCTACTTTGACACATAGGGGTCTCCATGAGTTTAAACCAACTTTATGGCAATTGGTTGGTTATTCTACATAGAACATTTCTATCTCACAGAAGTTCCTAAGTGCTTCTGAAATAAAATCAAAATTCCTTTCCTGAATTTTAAAGAAACAAATTTTAAAGACCACCCCTTCCCTTGTTTGGATCTCCTATCCCTTACTTCAGATCACTTTCTACAAGTCTATTCACCACGTATTTCTGGTTCTCCCCACTTCCAAGCACATGGTAGAGCTTCCCCTTGAAGCTAGATGTGGCCAGGAGACTTGCTCTGGCTAATGAGTGTGAGCAGAAGTAATGGGTGTACTTTTGTGCAGAAGCTTTAAGAGCCTGAGCCTCTTCCCATATCAACAGTTATGAGAACATATCTACAATTAGAGCCTCCACCACACCAAGCAGAGCTCCCCTGCCAACCTACATTAAACAGTAGCATGAACAAGAAAAAATCTCCAGTTATGTAAAGTCACCAAGATGGTGGGAATGTTGTCACTACTGTGTAACCAAGGCTGACTTGCTGACTGATACATTACTTCTGTAGTAATTTACTCTTTTCTTGCCTCCAAGAAATTAGCCCATTTCACATTCTCTAGTGACAAGAGTGTTGTTGCTCTGGTTCCTGATGACTTTCTGATGTCCCCAGAACAACCTCTTCTCTGAAGTAACTTGAATGGATTTCTAGTCTTTGTAGCTAAAAGAGAAAACCAAGAAGGGGGGAGGGGAAGGGAGGAATGAGGGAGGGAGGAAGGAAGAGAGAAAGACAATTGTGGTGGTTATGTTTGTGTGTCAATTTGGCTGAGCCTGGTTGAGTGGCTGGGCAGCTGGTGGTAGTTATTCTCCATGATGAGACTGGCAATCAACTCCATGGTGGAACTACCACAAGCAGCTGAGTAGCTGTTTTAGGGATATGGTCTGCTTCTCGTATATAAGAAACAGCTTTGGGAATGGTCTCTAGCTTATGGCATGATTGAACCCTGCACATAGCTGTGTCATTGTTCAGCAGCTTGCCATCCTCTGCCGATCTTGGGACTTTGAATGGACTTGAATCAATGGCCTGCTGTGTTGTTTGGTAACATCAGGACTGTGCCTGTTTACTTGTCAACCTTGGGCTTGTCAGTCTCAGCAGCCAGCAGCTGTCTGAGTGAAGAAAAACCTCTAGCTCCAGTGGGTGGGGAGCAGGAGGCAGAGCCGAACCCCAAGGCTGAAGGGCTTTCACCCAGCCCCTAGAGACTGGCACTTTGAACTCGGACTTAAAGCCTCCAAACTGTAAGAGAATAAATTCCTGCTTGTTACGGCCATCCCATTGGTGATATATTCTTGTCAGAGTGGCACTAGGTAACCAGAACAACAATCCTGTATTCTTTTCCTCCCCAGCAAGAGTTCAGGCCCTTATGACCTCCTACCCATGCCATTGCAGTTGTCTCCCGATTACTTACTGTATTGCTTGCCCCTCCAATCTGCCCTCCACACAGCTTCCAAAGCAGTCTTCTTAAAGTGCAGTCTGATTAACTCTCTACCCAGATTAACACCCTTCTTTGGCTCCTCATTATCTTCTGAACAAGACTCAACCTCCTAGCCCAACATATACTTCAAACAATCTTGCTTCCTGTTCTATTTTAAAAAATAAATACTTATAGAACCAGAACTGATGGAGGGAATGTTCACAGGATATGTATTCTTTGAAGCCCAGCCATTCTGTCAGTAGGACTTTGGCTGTGTGTCTTTAATGAATAAAAACCAGCTATGCACACATTCTAATCAGAACTGACATACTTGGCCAAGCATATTCATCATGCCTTTGCTACCGAGTTCAGCAATGTTGCTTAGCTATCACTTGTTTCAAAAATCAGCATGCCCCTGTGCACATGGAGCTTGCTGTGAGCAATCCAAAGCCTCCATCTGCCCTAAATTTCCTCTGAAAACTCGTCTCACCTGTCCCACCTACCACCTTGTCAGCTCTCTGCTTCTTTCTGGGGTTATTGACAAACATTATTGTGGTAAGTATGAGTCTCATTCTACTAACTAACTTAGTTGCCCTGGAAATTTGCCACTCTAGATATTTTTGTCCCTGATTTCTAGTATAAGTCTCTGTCTTGATTACCTAGTGCAACTGTAACAGAAATATCATAAGTGTGTGGCTTTAAAGAACAGAAATTTCTCTATACTAATAAAGAGAACTCTGTGAAGGGAATCAGGAAAGCAATATGATTTATAATAAAAAGATGCAGTACTCAGATCTAAATATAACCAGAAATACAAAAGACTTATACAGAGAAAACTACAAAATTCTACTACAAGAAACCAAAAGAGAGCTACATAAATTGAAGAGTATACTATGCTCATTGATAATAAGGCATAACATTGAAAAAATATCAATATTCCCAAAGCAATCTACAGATATAATGCAATCCTGATCCAGATTCCATCATCACTCTTTAAAGAGATGGAAAAACTAATCATCAACTTTATATGGAAGGAAAGAGACTCCAGACAAGCAAAACACTACTAAAGAAGAAGAACAAAGTAGGAGACTTCACACTTCCCGATCCTAAGACCTACTATATAGCCACAGTAGTCAAAACAGGCTGGTACTGGTACAATAGACACATAGACCAATGGAACAGTATTGAGAATCCATAAGTAAATTGATCCATCTGTGGAAAGCTGACCTTTGACAAAGGATCAAAGCCAATTAAATGGGAAAGAGAATGTTTCTTTAACAAATGGTGCTGGAAAAACTAGATATCTATTTGCAGAAAAATGAAACAGGCTCATACATCACAGCATATACAAAAACTAACTCAAGATGAATCAAAAGCCTAAATGTAAAACCTAAAGCTATAAAGATCATCAAAAAAATAAATAAATAAATAAATAGGGGCAAACTTAGGGGCCCTAATATACAGCAAATATACATTACCAAACATAACTAAAAATGTATAAACAGCAAATGATAAACTAGATAACTGGAACCTCTTGAAAGTTAAATACTTGTCTGCATCAAAAGACTTCTCCAAAAGAATAAAAGGAGAACCTACAAATTGGAGGGAAAAAAAAATTGGCAATGACATGTTGGACAAGTGGCTACTCTCTAAAATTTATAGAATATTTCAGTACCCAACAACAAAAAGACAAACAATCTAATTTGAAAATGGGCAGAGGAAATGTACAGACACTTCACCAAAGAAGATATTAAGGCAGCCAAAATACATGAAGAAATGCTCACAATAATTATCCATTGGAGAGATATAAATCAAAACAACAAAGAGATATCATCTCACCCAAGCATTAATAGAAAAGTTCATAAAAACAGAAAACAAATGCTGGCAATGGTGTGGAGAGACTGGAAACTTCACACAGTGCTGATGGGACTGTGAAATGATCCAACCACTGTGGAAAACGATATAGCACTTCCTTAAAAAGTTGGAAACAGAAATAGAGTATGATTCAGCAATCCCACTACTAGACATATATCCTACAGAAATAAGAGTCATCACATGAATGCATGCACACCTATGTTCTTTGCATCATTATTCATAACAAAAAGATTAAAACAGTCTAAGTGCCTATCAATAGATAAATATACAACAAACTATGATGCATACACACAATGGAATAGTACAAAACATTAAAGCATAACTATGAATCCATGAAATACCTCATAACATGGATGAACCTGGAGGATGCTATGCTGAGTGAAGTAAGTCTATCACAAAAAGGTAAATATTATATAAGACTGCTATTGTAAAAAGTCAGGTTAAGTTTATACATGGAAAGAACTATTCTTTGATATTTATCAGTGATGAGTGGGGGTGGGAGGGAAAATCATTTACTAGAGAACAGACACATATTCACTTGTATGAACAGAAAGGCAATATACAATGAGGGGGAGGTCAGCACAAAATGACCAGGGGAAAGGAAGACACTTAGAAGAGCAAAAGAGTTAAAGATAATGAAGGTAAATACAATTACATATATAATACTGCAATAACAGAATTATTGTTACTAAACAATAATCTCTGAGTTGATACATAGATAAACATGCAAGCTGAACAGGTGTTGGAATGTGAATGGACTACACTCATGAATATATATAAGTTTGGCAGAAGATATTTCTGCATATATTTTATAGATATGGCAAATATATCCATGGTGGCATAGTGCCTAAGGCATTTGACTGATAACCAGAAGACTGGAGGTTCAAACCCACCAGCCACTCCATGGAAGGAAGACTGGGTAATCTAATTCCATAAAGATTTACAACCTTGGAAACCCAAAGGGGGTCGCTATGATTGGAATCAACTCAATGGTAGTGAGTTTTCACAGTAGAACATGCATAGGTAGACATGCAATCTGAACATGTAAAGGAAAGCAATTAGAATTATACATTATACATGTGAAGGTATGGCAGAGACTACTCACACATATGTTTTATAAAGCAAAAAACCCACTACCAACTAATCAATTCCAACTCATAGCAACCCTATAGGACAGAGTAGAACTGCCCATCGGGTTTCCAAGACTGCCTCATCTTTCTCCCACAGAGCAGCTGGTGGGTTTGAACCACTGATCTTTTGGTTAGACACATATGTTTTATTGGTATTGTAAATGTATCCATGTATATAGTAGACAATATAGGGGACAAAGTAATGAAATTTCTTAGCCATAACCAAACATCTAGGGGAAATGAGACACTGGGCCTGGGGACTCGGGACCATAGTCTTAGGGGACATCAAGATCAATTGGCATAGCGTATCCACAAAGACAATGTTCTGTATCCTATTTTGGTGAGTAGAAACTGGAGTCTTAAAAGTTTGTAAGTAGCCATCTAAGATGTAACTTTTGGTCTCTCCTTGTCTGGAGCAAAGAAGGCTGAAGAAAATCAAAGAGGCAAGGAAAGAGTCCAAAAGAGTAATGAACTACGCCAACCTCAGCCTGCACTACCCTGAGACCAGAAGAACTAGATGGTGTCCAGCTCTCACTACTGACTGCTCTAATTAGGACCACAATAGAAGGTCCTGGATGCAGTGGGAGAAAAATGTGAAACAAAACTCAAAATCATAAAAAGACCTGGCTTACTGGTCTGATGGAGATTGGGGAAACCCCTCCAACTATGGCCCTTCAATATCCTTCAAGCTTGGAACTGAACTCACTCACCTCTGTGGACCAACTTCCATCCAAACAGAGTAGACAGGCCTATAAGGTGAATAATAACATCAGGGAGAATTGTTCCTTAGAACAATCTACCATACAAGACCAAAAGGACAACATTTGCCCAGGGACAAAGCTCAGAAAGCAAGAACTGACAGGGAAAAAAAAGGTGGGACGGCAGATGGAGATGGGAAACATAGGGAAGAAAAGAGTGCTATTACATTGTGGGAACTACAATCAATGTCATGAAACAAAATGTGTATGAATTTTTTAATTGAAACTAATGCTGTCTGTAAACTTTCACTCAAACCACAATAACACTTTAAAGAAAGAACAGAAATTTATTTTCTCACAGTTCTGGAGGCTAAAAGTCCAAATTAGGGTTTCATCTGTTTAGATTCCTTCCTTGTTACTAGCTCTGTGTGTTTCTTTGTTCATTGGCTTATAGATGATCTTCACATGGTTTCTGTCTTTCCCATGTCTGCTTGTCGCTGTGCCTAATCTTCTCTTTTTACACTTCAGAAGTGATCAGGTATAGGACACACCAGACACTGCTGTTGGGTGGATTCTGATTCATATTGACCCCCATTGGATTTCCAAGGTCATAAATCTTTACACAGACCACTTCATCTTTCTTCTGCATAGCAGCTGGTGTGTTCTAACCACCAACATTTTGGTTACAATTTTGGCCAAATGCCATAACCATATTATGAAAGACAATTACATTATGTTACATTACATTGACAGGTAAACAGGGTAGGATTCCAACACATATTTGTGTTTCTATACCTTCCTGCCTTCTGACCATTATCCCTGGGCAAATGCTGCCCTTTTGATCTCATATGGTTGATCATTCTAAACAGTTCCGTACCTCTGTGTTGTTATTGTTCTCCTGTCTATTGTTTGGCTGAAAGTTGATCCATGAGGGTGAGATCAGTTCCAGACCCGAAGGATATCTAAGGGCCATAGTCTTGAGGGTCCACCAGTCTCTATCAGATCAGTTTTTTTTCACATTTTTGTTCCACATTTTTCTCCCATTCTATCCAGGACCTCCTATTATGATCCCTTTCAGAGCAGTCAGAAATGGTAACTGGGCACTATCTAGTTCTTCTGGTCTCAAGGTTAGGGAGGCTGGGGTTATGTGGTCCATTAGTCCTTTGGACTAATTTCTTTCTTGCATTTTTTATTTTCTTCACTCTTCTTTGCTCTGGATGGAGAGAGACCAATAGTAGCACCTTAGATAGCTGCTCATAAGCTTTTAAGACCCCTTTCACTACTCACTAAAGCTGGATGTAAAACATTGTCTCTGTGGCCTATATTGTCCAATTGACCTAGATGTCCTTCGATAGCATGGTCCCGAGCCTCATTCCCTGCAGGTGTTTGGTTATGGCTAAGAGGTTTTCATAACCTTGCCCCCTTTATGCTCTACTAGATTCATGGATATGTTTGTGGCACATATCTATACTCATACCAAACCCATGTACACTGGGACCAGAATATTATGATCCACAGGGATCTCATTTGCTAATTTTCAGGAGTAAGTCACCAGGCCTTTCTTCCTAGTTATCCTGTCTTAATTTGGAAGCTCCACTGAAACTTGTTTAGCATCATAGCAACACATATGCCTCCACTGACTGATAGGCCGTGGCTGGACATGAAGTGAATTATTTAGGAATCAAACTCGTCTTCTCTAAGGAAGGTGAGAATTATCCCACTGAACTACTACTATCCCTTCCCCAGTGGTAGAACTTCTGAGATTTGGAAGAAATCTGAAGATTTGGAAGTGAGAAAAATGGCCAGGGATTTGCTGGGGAGAACTACCTTTCCTATCCTATTCCTCTCCTCACATCAGAGATAAGAAAAGAAAAAAAAAAAAAAAGCCCTGCCAACAGAGGCCATTTGCTGTCTGTGTGATATAAGCCACCTGATCCTTTTTACTGAGCAGAGAGAACTTCCTTTCCCTCAAAGCTGGCCCATGGACCAGGCAACCTGTGTCCCACCCCTCCATCCCTCAGCCTCAGAGGTTTACAACCCAAGCCAGCACTAACCCTGCAGCCAAGAAAGCCACTCTACCCTGAAAAAGAGCAGTCCCCAGAGGAAGGCAATACAAATCTTGGGGCACATGCTTTGTGAGGGCCAGCAAAGTAACCACATAGCATATGAGCCACCTCTGGCACATTTGTGCCACTTCTGGGTGGCAATTATGGGATATTCCTGAGTATGCAGTATTAACTAATGCAGAGTCAGCCTCCACTGCATTGTTCCACATGATACATAATACAATTTTGTGAGTGTGGAAACATTTGCATTATAATGAGAATCACAAATGGACCAGTGCTTGAATGGATGTCGCAAAACAAACACCAAGAGCTCAGCAGCAACCACAAGAAGGCACTCAGTTTTCAGTCTCAGGTTCTGTTACCACATGGGTTTTTAATACACCAACTTGTGTTATTCATGAGATCCTCTCCCTCACCCACCCTCAGTGTACTCTTATCAGGCCTGAAAAGCCACAATTCAGCAAAGTTTACAAGCCTGTTCAAAAACATTTCTGACAGGAAATGTTAGGTGATCCTCTTGGCTAGTCATAGGTGATCCTGCAGATTCAGATCTCATGGCAGATCTCTAAGGGGTTGGGAGATGAGGGTGCAGTGTGGCCACTACAGCAGCAGAAAAGAATGGGGCAGTGAGTGAAGGACTTCTGTGGTTCTAGACTGTGACCTGGGTGGGGTTGCACAGGTGTTGTTCTATATTACAAAAATTTATCAAGCTGTATATTTATGTTTTATGCACTACACAAAAACCCACTGCCATTGAGTTAATTTTGACTCATATCGACCCCATTGGGTTTCCAAGGCTATAAATCTTTACAGAAGTAGACTGCCTCATCTTCTTCCTGTGGAGCAACAGGGTTTGAACCACTGACCTTCTGGTTAGCAGCTGAATGCCTTACCCTCTACGTCACAAGAGCTCCTTTTTATGCACTACAGTATTCAATGTATTTTCTGTATTTCATAATTTTTTAAAAAAGGTACCCCATATATTGCTAAATGAAAGAAGCCAATCTGAAAAAGCTATATGTCTTATGATTCCCAGATACATACTATATGATACCAAAACGTGTGACATTTTGGACAAGGCAAAACTATAGAGTCAACAAAAGAATTAGTGATGGCCAGTGGTTTGAGGCAGTAAAGATGAATAGGGGGAGCACAAGGCATTTTATCAGTGAAACTATTCTGCGTGATATACTAATGGTGGGTACATGATATTTATCAAAACCCATAGGATTGTACAACACAAATTGTGAACACCAGTGTAAACTATGGACTTTAGTTAATAATAATAATGTATAAATATCAATATTAGTTCATCAATTATAATAAATGTATCACAGAAATGCAAGAAGTTAATAACAGGAAAAACTGGGCTAGCAGGGAGAAGGGTATGTAGGAACTCTCTGTGTTTTCTGTGCAATTTTTCTGTGAACCTAAAATGCTTTAAAAAATCAAGTCCATTAACAAAGAGTCATCCTGAAGCATATCGTTTAATCACAATTGTTGCCAAGGTCTCTTGAAAGAGATGGAATGCCTAAGCCAAGCAAGGCCTGTGAAAGGAAAATGTCAAACTCTCTGGACACCAAAAGAGAGAGGAATTTGATTTTGCTTTGTAGGAGACCACCAGGTGGGGGACACTCTCCCCTTCCAGGGTGCTTGGGCCATACCTCCTATGCCCAGAAAAGAGTAGCACTGGGCTGATGACAGCTTTGAGGAGGAGCCTAGAGGAGACTTGTTGGGAGTCTGCGCTGGCTAATGTCACATGGACTGAAAGGATACCGGGAGACAGAGCAGCCATGGCTGCAGCTGCTGAAAAGAGAGAACTGCCAGAGGCCATGGCCGAGCCTGCCTCCCTCATATTTGATACCATCACGGCAGATTATGTGAGGTGAAATGTGTTCTTTATAAAGCTGCCCCCAACTTTTCATTACCTTGTTTTTTCATTATTAATTTTTTTTTTAAAAAAAATTTTCAAAGGAGAAACCACAAAAGAAACATTGGCTGGATTTTAGCTTTCTCCTGAGTGGCCAAATGTGGCTGAACTTGAACCAAATAAAGATGTTTACTGACAGCCTAATAAACAAATGGGCCCCTTTGGATGTAACCTTGATGAATGGAGCATCCAGGTGTTTTCAATAATGGCAATAAGCACCACAACTCAGAGTATTTCTGATTCCAGTATAATGCATTATTAGGCCATTAGGGGCTGAGCACGAGGACCATTTGTACACGGCGCTATCAATAATGCTGTTTCCCAGCCTGCATTTAGGCCTGGGGAATTAGTCATCCTGATATTCTATTTAATAAAAACCTCAAGAAGAAGCATCAAAAATCACATTACATTTTAACAGGGTTACAGCAGCCCAGAAGAACCACAAGTTTAATTTTCATAAGAGCATTCATTCTTCAATTATGTCAGACATGAAAATGTAAATGGCAAATTTAATGCTAACAATATCCCTCAAAGCACATTGGCAGGTAAGGCACATTATGTTGAGTGGATGCTAGCTGCATATCAAGCAGCCCCTGGAGTGAGGCTGGGCATGGGCAGCAAGGAGGCGGATTTGGGTGACTTGGCTGGGCTGTGCCTGGAAGAGCTACAGCCTCAAGGCTGTGAGCAGTGAGCTCTGTCTTCCAAGCAGGTAGAGCCTTGTCAGTCTTAGGGATGTGAGCTCCCTGCACTCACTCAAAGCATTTCCTGTGGGTGCCAGAGCCTAGTTAGTTTGTCCAATGTGCTAGCAGTTGAATGCCAAAGCAGGCATTCCATGCTTAAAAGAGAACAGAACCTCCAAGGGATTACTAGGAAGTGTATGGAGTATAAGGTGTGGAAATTGTATCATAAACCAAATGCCTAGTTAGGGATTCTGCCCACCACTCAGAGGACCAGACCAGCTTTCTGGCCAAGGGGAGTGGCAGAAAAAGGAGAATATTATTTCTATTTTTAATTGACATCATTAACACCAGCCACAAAAGGACTTCACTATGTTTTACCATAAAGAAAATTGTATCTGAAAGATGTCCATGATATACTAATAAATTTTAAAAA
>NW_006922286.1:793952-796926 GCF_000298275.1 Orycteropus afer afer
TTTTTTTTTTTTTTAATGTAGTACCATACTTACAGATAATATCCTTTATTTTGTGTGCCAATTTACTGCTACACTAGAAGATGACCTCAGAGAATAATTTTAGTTCAAGGTTTAAAGAGTATCACAGGGTAATAGTCTCAGGAAGTCCTTTAGTCTCAACTGGTCCAGTAAATCTGGGATTTTTAAGAACTTTAGTTCTGTTCCACTTTTTTGTTCTCATCCATCAGCATCCATCTAGTGTGGCCCTGTTCAGAATAGTGGTAGTAGTAGCCAGATACCATCTAGTACTTCTGATTTCATGGTAGATGAGGCCATGACTCATGTAGGTTATTAGTCCTGTTTCTTCTTTAAGACTTTGGTTTCCTTCTTTCTCTTTTTCTCCTAATAATAAAAGACTAATAGTTGTATCTTAGATGGCTGCTCATAAGCTTGTAAGACCCCAGATGCTACTCACCTCACTAGGATGCAGAACATGAACTTTTCGATGCCAATTGACATGAAACTAAGGTCCTAAGCCTTCAAACCCTGAAAACCATTCTTGTAAGAGGTTTGGTTATGTCTAAGAAGAATCTGTAACTATGGGAATCCAGAAATGAAAAAGACAAATATCTCACAGTCTTGGGAGGGAGAGAAACATATAAACAAATAGAACAGTATGATGCCATAAATGCCTTGTAAATGTGTACATCAGATGTGGCATGGATTTGTCAAAGCAATAACTGACTTTTAGAAGAGAGTTAAGAGAAGATTTTACTGAGATGACATCCAACCTGGGTATTGAATAATGGACAGGTATTTGGCAAATGGGCATAAAAAGTAAAGGCCATTTCTGGCAAAAGGAGCAGAAAGTACAAAGGCTGTTTCATATCAAGTCATATGATGTATGAGATGATGGACTAATTTACAGGATGAGGGGACCTCATGGGAGGGAAGGAATAAGGGGCAACTAGGTGGGGTCCAAAATATGGCAAGGCCATGACAAGAAGTTAAGATTATGTTGTAATGGCCACGTGGAAAGGACAGAATGTCAAGGTCAGGTTTTCATTTTATAGAGATCATTCTGGTGGTTGAAGAGCCAGTATAGAAAACATTAGAATAGAAGTAGGGAGATCAAAAAGATAACAATAACAATGGCCTAGGTGAGAGGAAATGAGAGTTCAATTCAAGGCTCTATCCAAAAGGTCAAAAGAGAAAGATAACTTGAAAGAGATATTTAGGAGGTAAAGCCATTAGGATATATTGACTTATTGGATGTAGGAATGAGAGAGAGGGAAGAATAGAGGTTGACAATAGGATTTCTGGCTTTGGGATCTGGGCAGATGGTGATGTCTCCAATTACACAGGAACACCTAAATCTGAAGCTCAAGAGAAAGTTTCACTTAGAGACATAAACCTTTAAGACTTTGTCATACGATAATGGTTAAAACCATGATAGTGAATGAGCTTCTTTTTTTTTCCCCCCTAGGAAGAAGGTGAGGGAAAAGAAAAGTGGTTGTTGTTGACTACCAAGAAACAGAAATGTTAAGGCAGGAACAGAACAATAATCAATAACAGTGACAGAGAAAGAACAAACAGAGAAGTAGTGAAGTGACCAGGACAGTGACCAAATTTCCTATACATCAGGCAGTTCCTGAGAACAACTGGTGAGTTGTGTCGTCTCTACAGGGGAAGTGTCCTGTGCCATGTGGCATGTGATTAATAGAAGAGGAATCAAAATACACAACAATGAATGGAGCTACAAGATTGGAGGCCAAAGTAATCACAAAGAATCCAAAAGCCAAAATGGAAGCCATGTTAGCATTACTGAGTAGATACATCTCTGGTTCCTTGAGTAATTTAAAATAAGACAAAGAAGAGTATAAATCATCAAATCTTAGGAAATTTAATTGTTGTCCCAGAGAGCTAAGACAAGATATGCAAAACTCAAAGTTCCTGACAGTCTGAGTAAAGCTTTAAAAAAGTGAGAAAGACAGAGTTTGGTAAGATGGTGGAATAGGCAGACAGACTCCACAGACCCTCTTCAACAAAGAAAAGGGAACCAATTAACACAGATACAGAACATAATCCTTGATCCCTGAGCTTGGAGGGGAAGGATATAGAAGTGGACTAAACTACAACTAGTAGAAGAACCTGCATGAAAACACTGAAAAAGGAGACATCCGGAGCTGCGGTTTGTCAATGATCCTGACAGCACAGACAGCTTGGATATTGCCGAGTGGTGTTAAGACCTAAGAATTAACCTAAAAATTGGCCCTGCCAGCCAGGGGCTGCATGGAGGACTACACTGGTTGTTGGTGAATAAAAGGGGAAGCAGCGAAGATGGAGACGGGCTGAGCTATGGACTTTTGGTGGTCCAGAGGGTGCAGCTGAAACCAACACAGTTATGGAACTATCCAAAGCAAAATAAGCTTACAGATTGTAAACAGAGAACCAGAGACATCAATTGGCAAGTGAGGACAATTACAAACCAAAAAGAGGAAAAAATTGTGTCATAACAGAACTTCTAAATGGTGAGAAAGTCAAGAGAGTTGCAAGATAAAAAGGGACTGTTCTAGACATGGGGAGAAATTATAAATCACTGGGTAACCTCAAAGAAAAGTAATAAACCTTCACAATATAATAAAAAAGAGGATAAGCACAAATATTTAGCAAATAGTAAAACAATAGCAGCAAAGGAAATGATAACATGATTCATAAACATAATGAGCTCAGCACAGAAAATAATATGGAATAAAGAAAGCAGGAACACCATGAAAAAACACGTAACAAAATGACAGCAACCAATTCATACTTGTCGATAATCACACTGAATGTCAATGGATTAAATGCACCCCTCAAGAGATGGAGAGTTGCAGATTGGGAAGAAAACAAAATGCATCAATATGCTCTGTACAAGAGACACACCTTAGAGACAAAGACAAAAATAGACTAAAAATCAAAGGTTGGAAAAAGATATATCAAGCAAATGGCAACT
>NW_006922286.1:798231-814932 GCF_000298275.1 Orycteropus afer afer
ATTCAGAGAAGAACTGACACCATTCCTACTCAAACTATTCCAAAACATAGAAAAGGATGGAATCCTCCCTAATTCATTTTATGAAGCAAGCATAACCTTGATACCAAAACCAGGCAAAGACTTCACTCAAAAGGAAAACTACAGACCAATATTTCTCATGAATATAGATGCAAAAATCTTCAACAAAATCCTAGCCAATAGAATCCAATAACATATCAAGAAAATAATTCATTATGACCAAGTAGGGTTCATATCAGGTATGCAAGGAGGGTTCATATATTAGAAAAACAATCAATGTCATCCACCACATAAATAAAACAAAGGAAAAGAACAACATGATCATATCAATCAATGCAGAAATGTCATGTGATAAAATTCAACACCAATTCCTGATCAAAACTCTCAGAAAATAGGAATAGAAGGGACATTCCTCAACATAATAAAGGGCATTTATGCAAAACCAACAGCCAACATCATTCTTAATGGAGAGAGACTGAAACCATTCCCCTTGCAAACAGGAACCAGACAAGGATGCCCTCTATTACCATTTCTATTCAACACTGTATTGGAAGTCCTAGCTAGGGCAATAAAGCAAGAAAGGGAAATCAAAGCATTCAAACTGGTAAGGAAGAAGTCAAACTATCCCTATTTGCTGATGATATGATCCTATACCTAGAAAACCTAAGAGACTCAGTAAAAAAATCTACTGGAACTAATTGAAAGATTTAGCATAGTGGCGGGATACAAGATCCACATCCAAAACTCAGTTGGATTCCTCTACACCAGCAAAGAGATTGCTGAAAAAGAAATAAGGAAGTCAATACCATTTACAATGTTGTTGTTGACCCCTCCTTGGGTTTTCGAGGCAGTATCACTACAGAAGTAGATTGCCCCATCTTCCTTCCAAGGAGTTTGAACTGCCAGCCCTCTGGTTAGCAATCAAATGCCTTAGGCACTATGCTACCAGAACTCCTACCATTTAGCTACCAAAAAAATAAAATACCTGAGAATAATTAACAGGGATGCAAAAGACCCATACAAAGAAAACTATAAACAACTACTTCCAGAAACCATAACAGATCTACATAAATGGAAGAATATACCATGCTCATGGGTAGGAAGTTTGAACATTGTGAAAATGTCAATTCTAACCAAAGCAATCTATACATTCAATGCAATCCCAATCCAGATCCCATGAACATTTTTTAAGGATATGGAAAAAACAATCACTAACTTTATATGGAAAGGAAAGAGACCCTGGATAAGCAAAGCACCATTGAAGAAGGAGCTCTGATAGCATAGTGCCTAAGGCACTTGACTGCTAACCAGAAGGCTGGCAGTTCAAACCCTCCAGCCACTCCTTGGAAAGAAGGTTGGGTAATCTACTTCCATAGTGATACTGCCTCGGAAACCCAAGGAGAGGTCGTTATGAGTCAGGTCTGACTCGACAGCATATAACAACAACATTGAAGAACAACAACAAAGTAGGAGGTCTCACACTGCCGGATCTCAAACACTACTATACAGCCACAGTAGTCAAAACTGCCTGGTATTGGTACAACGACAGACACATAGAACAATGGAATAGAATTGAGAACTCAGAAATAGATCCATCAACCTATGGTCAGCTGATCTTTGACAAAGGGCTGAAATCCATTAAGTGGGAAAGAAAATGTCTGTTTAATAAATGGTGCTGAAAAATTGGATATCCATTTGAAGAAAAATGAAACAAGATCTGAATCTCACACCATACACAAACCTAACACCAGATACATCAAAGATTAAAATGTGAAACTGAAAGCTGTAAAGTTCCTCAAGGAAAAGCTAGGGACAAATTTAGGGGCCCTAATATATGGCTTAGGAGTTCTGGTAGTGTAATGCCTAAGGCACTTGACTGCTAACCTGAAGGCTGGTGGTTCAAACCCACCAGCCACTTCTCAGAAGGAAGATTGAGCAATCTACTTCCATGGTGATATCACCTCGGAAACCCAAGGAGGGTTTGCTATGAGTCAAGTCTGACTTGATGCCACATAACAACAACAACAACAACAATATATGGCATAAATAGACGATCAAGCATAACTCAAAATGCACAAACAGCAGAAGATGAACCAGATGATTGGGACCTTCTAAAAATTAAATTTTTATGTACTTCAAAAGACTTCTCCAAAAGAGTAAAAGAAAAATCATACAGAATGGGAAAAAATATTTGGCAATGACATATCGGACAAGGAACTTATCTTTAAAATGTATAGAAAACACAACACCTCAACAACAAAAAGACAAACAATCCAATTGAAAAAGGGGCAGAAGACATGAATAGACACTTCACCAAAGAGGATATTCAGGTGGCCAACAAACATATGAAGAAATGCTCATGATAATTAGCCATTAGAGAGACATAAGTCAAAACAACAATGAGATACCATCTTGCCCCAGCACTAGTACCAAAGTTCAACAAGACAGAAAATAACAAATGCTGGTGAGGATGTGGAGAGATTGGGACTCTCATACACTGCTGGTGAGACTGTAAAATGACACAACCACTATGAAAAACAATGTGGTGATTCTTCAAAAGTTGGAATTAGAAATACCATCTGACCCATTCATTCCATACTAGGTATACCCTAAGAAGTGAGAGTCAGGACAAGAATAGATATATGCACACTCATATTCATTGCAACACTATTTACAATAGCCAAAAGATGGAAACAACCTAGGTGTCCATCAACAGAAGAATGGATAACCAAACTATGGAACACAATGGAATACTATGCAACCCCAAAAATAAAGTAGAATCTGCAAAACACCACATAACGTGGATGAACTTGGAGGACTTTATGCTGAGTGAAATAAGTCAGTCACAGAAGGACAAATATTGTATTAGTCCATTATTGTAAAATGTCAAGGAAAGGTTTATATATGGAAGGAAATTTTATTTGTTGGTTACCAGGGGTGGGAGGTGAGGGGAGGGAACACTGTTAGATAGGTAGAGCCAAGTATTGATTTGGGTGAAGAGAAGGGCAATGTACCAAATGTGAGTGATCAACACAATGGCATTGAGGAAGAGGAAGACACAGAGAGGTGCATGGGAAGTATCGATAACAAAAATGAACGCTTTTGCACATACAGTACTGCATTGTCAGTGAAGGCAAACAAGGATATATGGGTGGATAGATGGGTGGACAGGCTGAACTATTAGGTATGTCTATGCAGGGGTGTGTGTGCCTAAGACTGTGGATAGAGTTGTCAGACAATATTTCCAAAAGTGTATTTGTATGTTCTATAAGAATTCCCAAGTACATAGTAGAGCTGACAAGGGACAAGGTTGTAGTCACTTCTTGGCCACAGCCAGCTACCCAGAAGGAGCAAATAGTTGGACGCGTGGGCTTGGGACCATAGTCACAGGGGACATCAAGATCAACTGGCATAACATACTACCCAAAACGTTGTTCCATGTTCTGCTTTGGTGAGTAGCAACTGGGATCTTAAAAGCTTTCAAGCGGCCCACTAGATGCAATGATGAGTATCTCCTCGTCCAGAGCAAAGAAGAATGAAGAAAACCAAAAACACATGGAAACAATTAGTCCAAGTGACTGGCACACCATGCAATCTTCACCCTATATGACTATGAGGCCAAAAGAACTAGATGATGTCCAGCTGCCACTGTCAACCACTCAGAGGGGGATCAATGCAGGAGATCCTGGATAGAGTGGGAGAACAATGTGGAACAAAACTCAAAATCATTTAAAAAAAAAAAAAAAAAAGGATCAGGTTTGCTGGTCTTGATAGAGCATGATAAAACCACCGACTATGGCCTCTACCTGCCCTTCAGGTCTGGAACTGAGCCCACTCCTGTGGCTTCCAGCCAAACAAAAGATAGGCAGACTTGCTGAACATTTACATTGGGTAGATACACTCCTTGAAGGGCATAATCATGGGAGAATTGAAGGGCTGTGTATGCACAGGGAGATAGCTCAGGGTGCAGAAGTGCATGGAGAGAAGGACACAGGGAAGAGGTAACTATGGGGGGAAGTGGGAGGGGAGCTGTTGCATTGTGGGAAACTAGTCAATGTCATGAGACAAAGTGTATGTGAGCTGCTGTATAGAAAATGAATTTGCTCTGTAAACTCATCCAAATCACAATTAAAAAAAAAAAAGTGAGAAAGAGATAGGAAACCCTCCTCCCACTTTCAACTCCCTTCCCACACTTTACAGCCTGTATCATATGACCAAACTCAGAGCAAACCCACTACCATCCAGTCAATTCCTCACAGCAACACTATAGGACAGAGTAGAACTGATCCATAGGGTTTCCAAGGCTGTACATTTTTATGGAAGCAGCCTCAGCTGGTGGGATTGAACAGCTG
This sequence comes from Orycteropus afer afer, assembly GCF_000298275.1. NCBI lineage: Eukaryota > Metazoa > Chordata > Mammalia > Tubulidentata > Orycteropodidae > Orycteropus > Orycteropus afer. The sequence goes on from NW_006922286.1 coordinate 802,602, forward strand.
ACCTTTTGTTAGCAGCCTAATGCCTCCACCACAGCACTACAAGATCTCCTACATCATATGACAGGAGTAGGGAAAACAAGAGATATGGGAGAGATCCACTGACTGTAATGACCTTAACCTTAACTTGACAGTGTTTGCCTTCACCTTGTCAGCACTGAGCATCTGTCACATGCTGAAAACAGTAACTCTCATGTCCCTTCTCTACATCCAGTATTTAAAGAACAAAGGAGTATTGAAATTACATAGGTCCATCATGCTAACTGGAGAGAAGGAAAATATAAACATTCTAAGACAAAAGATTTGTATATTTTCTCCAAGTGGTAGATAAGAGGATAAGACAGGACTGGACAAGGACATTACTTAAGCCAGTAGAACAGCTGGGAAGACACTTTAACCAGAGATTTGACTCTGGGTTATTGTCTATAAAGTCTATGGGTGGACCTAATAGACAACTAACCTAAAATTTGGAAGCTCAAACCCACCCAGTGGCACCTTGGAAGAAAGGCCTGGCAGTCTGCTTCAGCCCAGAAAACCCTATGGAGCATTTCTACTCTGTAACACATGAGGTGATAATGAGTTGGAATCCACTCATCAACAACAGAGTTGGGTTTTTTTTGTTGTTGTCATTGGTTTATTATCTATGATCAAGGCCCATATGCATTTCCCCATCCTTCCTGAAACCATAATTAACTCTCCCATATGTGCTTGCTGAAGATCATATCAAGAGAAAAGAGGGTTTAAGAACAAAGGAAGGAGGCATTCTAGACAGGCAAGTTTAGGGATGGCAGACACCTGGTGTTGGAGTGGAAAGATAATCTCCTCTCCTTGGGCTTTGTGTTTCCCTATGGATTAATTGACTCTTGGCTTCTCCCTCACTTCACACTCTCCCCTTGAGGAGGACTCGCTGCCATTGAGTCAATTCCAACTCATAGCCACCCCATTGGGTTTCTGAGGTGGTAAATTTTTACAGAAGCCCTGCCTTCCTTCCACAGAGTGGCCAGTGGGTTTGAACCACCAACCTTCTGTTTAGTGCTCAAATGCTTTAGGTACTGATAAAACTATCCAGTTCTTGAATTTGAGAGCAGGCACTTGTCCAAGACTGGACATTACCAGAGCCCTTTTAGAAGTCTCCACCTGCAGAACACATTGCTTTTCTGCGATTCCTGTAGAAAAAAAAAATGAGGAAAAAGAGAAAATGTTGTGTGCCCTCAAGTCAATTCCAATTCATAGCAACATTATCAGACAGAGTAGAACTGCCCTATATGGTTTCCTAGGCTGTAATATTTACAGGAGCAGATCTCCAAGTCTTTTCTCCCATGGAGCCACCGAGTGGGCTCAAACCATTGACCTTTGGGTTAGTAGCCAAGTGTTTAACTACTGTGCCATCAGGTACCAGTTCACAATTACCATGAGATAGGCTGGCTCAGCTCAGGTTGTACAAAATAAATCTATGATATGTGGCTTGACATGCATCAAGTTTTGTCCAGAAAACATTAATTAAAAAACACATTAACTGAGTGTGAATTGGAACACTGTAGTAGTTAAGGTTATGTGTCACCTGGTATGGGTGGCTGGGCAGCTGAATGTAGTTATTCCTGATGATGAGATTGGTAATCAACTCCATGGTGGAATTTGCTGTGAGTCACTTAGGTATGTGATCAACTTCCAGTATATAAGAAGAAGCTTTGAGGAAGGTCACTGAGCTTTTCAGCATGCTTGGATCCTGCATGTAGCTGAGTCTTCATTCAGCAGCCTGCCATGTTGTCTGCCAATCTCGGGACTGTTTCTGGACTTGAACTAGTGGCCTGCCATGTTACTTAATAATCTTGGGGCTGTGCCATTTTACTTGTCGATGGGTTTATCAGCGTCAGCAGCCACCAGCTGCCTGAGTTGAGAGAAGCCTCCAGCTCCAGGGGGCTGGGACTAAGAGACAGAGCTGAAGCCCATGGTCAAGAGGCCCCTAAGAGCTGGCACTTTGAACTTGGACTTCTAACCTCTTAAAATGTGGGAGAATAAATCTCCATTTGTTAAATCCATCCCATTTGTGGTATTTTCTGTTAGAACAGCACTAGGAACCAAAACAAACACCAAAAAAGAGAGAAAGAAAATCCCATGCAGGATACACTGGTTTCATCTCTGGTCAATGCACTTCATGCACAGTCATCACCCATCTGTCACTGAAGGTTGACAGCTTGCTGTAATGCTGAACAAGTTTCAGCAGAGCTTTTGGACTGAAATGGATTTGAAAGAAAGGTTTTGGTGACTTACTGCTGAAAAAACAACCAACGAGCACAATGTGCCGATCTGCAACAAATCATGGGATGGCACAAGGCCAGGCACCTTTTTGTTCCATTGTACATGGAGTTGTTATGAATCGGGAGTCAACTCAACAGCAGCTAACAACTTTCTCTGTGTGAATGTATTTCAGGGGTGAACTACAGATATTTTTGAGCTAGAGATACTTTTCGTATTCATAAATTAGATGAAAATTTTATCCTACAACCAAATGAGTAGAAATAAGAATTTCTCAGGCAAGAAGGGTGCCAAGTTCTACCAAGACTCAATTTCTCAGAGTCTTGCAGGCCAGGGTCTAGTAAAAAATATCCTAGAGTCTAATGTGGCAACATTCAGATAACTCTGAATAAACTCTGATAGGTTATGTGGAGTAATTATCTCCTCTAAGTAGATCTAGGTCCAAGAACAGGAAATTAAATAGCTTATTTTAGCCAGGAAGACTGCTGCAAATGAGCTAACTCCATTATTGTCATTGCAGGGTTTATCTCACTCTAAAGGACAGCCTCAGGATGTAAAGGAAGCTCTTTACTGCTACCAGAAGTCAATGGCTTTAATACATTGTATTAAAGGCTCAGAAGTGTCTGTGCATAGAGGACATTACCATTAGTTGCCCTAAATGCCACCACTTCGGGTTGAAGCAAAGATTCTCAACAAGACAGTGAGCTATATTGAGGACAAAGGTAATATTCTTTATCTGTGAATATATTCTAAGGAGCTCTGTTTTTTATCTAAGCCATAATTTTATAATCTTTAAAACAAGGCAGTGATATCCACATACTAGTAGTTGAAGAGAAGATTAAAATAATGTGAATAGAGCAAACACAATTCCTACCACATAGGAACCATTCAATACAAAACAAAAAACCAGACCATTTGCCATCAAGTCGATTCCAACTCATGGTGACCCCATGAGTGTCAGAGTAGAACTGCACTCCATAAGGTTTTCAATGGTTGAAACTTTCTGAAGTAGATCATCCGACTTTTCTTTTGAGGCACGTCAGGGTGGACTCAAATCACCAAGCTTAGATTTGTAGCTAAGCACTTAACACGCCAATCACTCATTACACACACACACACATACATACTAATGAGGAAGAGTGTATTGCAAGAGGTATTATTGAGATAAAATTAACCAGAAAAATCATTGTTTTTTGTGTGTATGCTATCTATCTCAACACTCATATGTCAGTTTGTCATACTGGGGAAACTTGAGTGTTGCTGTGATGCTGGAAGCTATGCCACCAGTATTTCATATATCACCAGGGTCACCCATGATGGACAGGTTTCAGCAGAGCTTCCAGACTAAGGTGGAATAGAAAGAAGAACATGGAGGTCTACTTGTGAAAAAAAAAAAATGGCCAATGAAAACATCGTCTGAGACAGTGCCAGAAGATGTGCTCTCAGTTTGGAAGGCACTCAAAATACAAGTGGAGAAAAGCTACATCCTCAAAGTAGACTCTACCTTAATGACATGCACGGAGTAAAGCTTTGAGGGCCATCATTTGCTGATGTGGCATGAATCAAAATAAGAAGAAAAAGTTGTAAATATCCATTAATAATCGGAACATAAATGTATGAAGAATGAATCTAGGAAAATTGCAAATTGTATAAAATGAAGTGGGACACATAAAGATTCATGTCCTAGGCATTGTTGTTGTTGTTATGTGCCGTCGAGTTGGCCCCCACTCATAGCGACTCCTCCTTGGGTTGCCAAGGCAGTATCACTATGGAAGTAGATTGCCCAACCTTCCTTCCAAGTAGTAGCTGATGGATTTGAACTGCCAGCCTTCTGGTTAGCAGTCAAGTGCCTTAGGCACTATGCTACCAGAGCTCCTGTCCTAGGCATTAGTGAGCTGAAATGGACTGGTATTGGCCATTTTGAATTGAACAATCATGTGGTCTACTATGCCAGAAATAAAAAATTGAAGATGAATAGGACTGCATTCATAGTCAAAAAAGAAAATTTCAAGATCTATCCTGAACTACAATACTGCCAGTGATAGGATAATATCCATATGCATACTAGGAAGACCAGTTAAAAAGACTATTATTCAAATTTATGCACCAACTACTAAAGCCAGAGATGAAGAAATTGAAGAGCTTTACCAAGTTCTGCAGTCTGAAATTGGGAAACATGCAATCCTGATGCACTGGTAATTATTGGGAATTGGAATATGAAGCTGGAAGAGAAGGATCTGTAGTTGAAAAATGTGGCTTTGGTGATGGAAAAGATGCTGGAGACTACATGATGAAATTTCATGAAAACAACGACTTACTTGTTGCAAATTTTTTTTTCAACAGAGGCTATACATGTAGACCTTGCCAAATGGAATACACAGTAATGAGATCTACTACATGTGTGGAAAGAGGCTGCAAAGATGTGAAATATCATCAGTCAGAACAAAGCCAGGAGCTGACTGTGGAATAGACCATTAGTTGCTCCTATGCAAGTCCAAATTGAAGCTGAAGAAAATTAGAACAAGTCCATGAAAGCCAAAATATGACCTTGCTTATATCCCACCTGAATTTAGAAACCATCTCAAGAATAAATTTGATGCATTAAACACCAATGACTGAAGACCAAGATGAGTTGTAGGATGACATCAAGGATATCATACATGAAGAAAGCAAAGGTCATTAAGAAGACAAAGAAAAGAGAAAACCAAAATGGGCATCAAAAAAGACTGTGAAACTTGATTTTGAGCACAGAGTAGCTAAAATGAATGGAAGCATTGATGAAGCATAATTGGTTATGATCCACACAGACAAATGCCTTTCCATAGTCAATGAAAGACAGGTAAACATCTTCCTGGTGTTCTTTGTTTTCAGCCAAGATCCATCTGACTTCAGCAATGATATCCCTCATTCCAAGTCCTCTTCTGAATCCAGATTGGATTTCTACCAGGTCCCTGTCAATGTACTGCTGCAACCATTTTTTAAATTATTTTCAGCAAAACTTTACTTGCATATGATATTAATGATATTGTTTGATAATTTCTTCATTCTATTGGATCAACTTACTTTAGAATGAACACAAATATTGTTCTCTTCTAGTCAGTTGGCCAGGTACTTGTCTTCCTTTTTCTTTTTTTTTTTTGCATTGATTACTGAGCACTTTCAGTGTTGCATCCATTTGCTGAAATATCTCAATTGGTATTCTGTCAGGTCCTAGAGCCTTGTTCTTCACCATGCATTCAGTGTACCTGGACTTCTTACTTAAATACCATCAGTTCTTGATCATATTCTGCTTCCTGAAATGGTTGAATGTTGACCAATTCTTTTTAGTGCAATGACTCTGCATATTCCTTCCATCTTCCTTTGGTGTTTTTTCTGTTGTTCAATATCTTGCTCATAGAACCATTCAATATTGCAACTTGAGGTTGAGTTTTTCACTCAGTTCTTTTGCTTGAGAAATGCGGAGCACATTCTTCCCCTTTGGTTTTCTAATTTCAATTCTTTGCACATTTCATTACATTTACTTGGTCTTCTCAAGCTGCCCTTTGAAAATTTCCGTTCAGCTTTTTTTGCTTCATCGTTTCTTCCAATTATAGACAACATTGTAAAGAATGGGAATTCCATAACACTTCATTGTGCTCATGGAGAATCTTTGTAAATACCAAAAGACAGTTGTTCAAACAGAACAGGGAATACTGCATGGTTTACAGTCACGAAAGGTTTGTGTCAGGATTGTGTCCCTTTATGATTCTGCCCTCTCCAGATATTGTGCCTTCTTTTTTTCCTTTTTCTCTTTTTCTCACTATCTTCCTTTTATCCTTTTAAAATATATTTTGAAAATTTTTCTTCTTCTTTATTGCATTTCTCTTTTGCAATTTTTCCTATTTTTTAAGCAGTGTTTTTTTGTTTCTTTGTTTTTGTTTTGTTATTCTAACTGAGTAGGAAAAAGCAGCACTACCCAACTATACCTGTATCTCCTGCAGCCCACCCACTGAGTGAGGGCCACCATTTGCTTTTTCACCAACTGATTAACAATAGACAACAACTGATACCAGCTCAATTTACCCTCAACAGCTCTATATGAACAGCTAACAGAGACATGTACACAACTTTCATTCTCTCACACCCACCAGCAAACAGGTAGTGAGTGCCTAAGTGCTAGCAAATAGCTAATAGAGGAGCACAGTACCCTGCTCACACAGATGTATCAAAACAAAATAAAGGGGAAAAAATCCTGCAGGAATCATACCAATGTACAAACACAAAATAAACATAAATACAACAACACCACAATGTCTCGAAGACAACAGATCATCACAGCCCACACAAAAAAGACAAGATAAAGTAGTAGAAACTAGGGAACAGGATACAAACCCAGAAAACATCCCTGAGGAAGAAGCAGCATTGGAACTCCCTGATAAGGAATTCAAAAGAATTATATTTGGGTACCTTCAACAGATTGAGAGACAGATCAAGGAAAACACTAACAAGATCAAGGAAGACAATGACAAAATTAAGAAAAACACTGACAAAACTCTAGAACAATTTAGGAAAACAATACAAGAGCAAATAAACAAAATAAACAAAAAATTAGAAATGATACAAAAGCAACAAACAGAAATCCAGAAGATTAATACTAAGATCTGAGAAATAACACATTGAATGGACAAAGGAGTAAAATCAAATCAATGGAAGAAAGAATTAATGAGATTGAAGACAAGTACCTTGATACTATTTTGTTAAGGGATCAATCAGACAAAAGATTAAAACATAATGAAGAAACCCTAAGATTCATGTGGGATAGCATCAAGAGGAATAACCTATGTGTAATTGGAATTCTTGGGACCTCTGGTACTATAGTGCCTAAGGCATTTGACTGCTAACCAGAAGCCTGGTGATTCGAACCCACCAGCCTGTCCTCAGAAGGAAGGTTGAGCAATCCACTTCCGTAGTGATACCACCTTGGAAACCCAAGAAGGGGTCACTACGAGTCTGATCTGACTTGACAGCAGTGAGTTTGATTATTTTTTGGGGGGACAGGATGAGACAAATAAAGCCACACAGAAAGTTGTTGAAGATTTGTTGGAAGAGAATTTCCCTAATATGATGAAAGACAAGAATATATCCATTCAAGAAGTTCAACGAGCCCCAAACAGGATAGACCCTAAAACAAAAACACCAAGAGATATCATCATAAAACTCACCAAAACCAAAAACAAAGAAAGAATCCTGAAAGCAGCATGGGAAATATGAAAACTTAAATACAAAAGGCAACCAATAAGATTAAGCTCTGATTTCTCAACAGAAACCACACAGGCAAGGTTTTCCAGCATGCATGAAACACTCTTCAGGATTGACCATATGTTAGGCCACAAAGTAAGCCTCACTATATTTAAAAACATTGAAATACTGCAATGGGATGATATATATAAAACCCTGAAAGAAAAAAATCTCCAATCAAGAATTTTTTACCCATCAAAATTGTCTATCAAATTTCAGGGTGAAATTAGAACATTTCCAAACAAACAGAATTTAAGAGAATTTGTTAAAAAAAAAAAAAAAAACCAGACAAACTTTTCAAAAGATATTTAAGGGAGTCCTTCAAACAGAGAACCAACAACAGCAAAAAACAACTGATGATTAACATACATGAAGACATAACCCAGAAACCAACCCAGGTACAGATGTATCCAAAGTAAAATAAGCTTACACGACTATAAACAGGGAACCAGAGACATCAATTGGTAAATAAGAACTACAGACTAAAAAAAGGAAATAAATAGCATAGTTACAGAACTTCTAAATGGTGAGGAAGTCAAGACAAGTGTGAGATAGAACAGACTTTTAAATTTTGGAAGAAAATTATAAATTACTGGGCAACCTCAAAGAAAAATAATAAACCTTCACATCAAAATTAAAAGGAGGACAAGAACAAATACTTAGCAAATACTAAAACAATAGCAATTTAAGAGATGACAACACAACTCATAAAGAAAATGAGCTCAGCACAGAAAATTTTTAGAACAAAGAAATCAGAAGCACCACACACAAAAAAAAAACACATTACAAAATGACATCAATAAATTCATACTTGTCGATAATTACATTGAATGTAAATGGATTAAATGCACCACTCAAGAGATGAAGAGCTGCAGACTGGATAAGATGACATGACCTATCAATGTGCTGTCTGTAAGGGACCCACCTCAGATAAAAAGAGAGAAATAGACTAAAAATCAAAGGTTGGGAAAAGATATACCAAATAAAAGGCAACCAAAAGAGAGCAGGAATAGCAAGGTTAATTTCTGATAAAATAGAGTTTAAGACAAAAATGGATGTTATATAATGATTAAAGGATCAATTGAAAAAGAGGGTATATATAGATAATAAATAAAATTAAAAAAGAGGGTATATATAGATAATAAATATCTATACACTCAATGAAAAATCCCCAAAATACATAAAGCAGACTTTAACAGAATTGAAAACACAAATAGATTACTCCACAGTAATAGTAGGAGACTTTAATACACCACTTTCAAAGAAAATAGAACAACTGGAAAGAAATTCAATAAATATAAAGAATTAAACAATAATCTAAACAATATGATCAACAAATTTTACCTTATAGACATCTACAGAGTTTCACACACAGCAGCAAAATATGCAATCTTTTCCAGCACACATGGAACATTCTTTAGGATTGACCATATGTTAGGCCACAAAGTAAGCCTCAATATATTTAAAAACACTGAAATACTGCAAAGCATCTTCTCAGATCACAATACTATAAAATTAGAAATCAACACCAAGAAAACCAACAGAAAAAGAGCAAACACATGGAATAACACACTGAATAACAGCTTCTTCAAAATCAATCAGGTAATAGACTAAATAAAAAATGAAATTAAAAAATTCCATGAATCAAATGAGAATGAAAACACAACATACAAAAATCTTTAGGACACAGCAAAAGCAGCGATCACAGGGTGATTTATAGGAATAGATGAACACATTGAAAAAGAAGGAAGAGCCAAAATCAACACCTTAACCCAACATCTCCAACAAATAGAAGATAAGCAGCAAAAAAAAACCTACAGTCATCAGAAGAAAAGAAATAATAGTCAACCAGAAATAAATGAAACAGAATATAGAAAGACAATAGAAAATATCACCGAGACTAGAAGCTGATTTTTTGAAAAGATTATTAAAACCAACAAACCAATGACAAACTTAACAAAGGAAAAGAAGGAGAAGATGCAAATAACATGAATAAGAAATGAAAGGGGTGATGTCACAACAGAACAAACAGAAATAAAAAGAATAATATCAGGATACAGTGAAGAACTGTACTCAAACATATTTGGAAACCTAGAAGAAAGGGACAGATATCTAGAAACACACTACTTACCTAAACTAACAAAGACTGAGGTAGAAAATTTGAACAGACCCATAACAAAAGAAGAAATTCAACAGATCATTAAAAAATTACCAACAACAACAAAAAAAAAGTCCTGACCCAGATGGTTTCACTCACTAATTCTACCAATCATTCAGAGAAGAGCTAACACCAGTCCTACTCAAAACTAAACCAAAACATAGAAAAGGATGGAATCCTTTCAAATTCATTTTATGAAGCAAACCAAAACCAGGCAAAGACACACTAGAAAGGAAAACTACAGATCAATATCCCTCATGAACATAGACACAAAAATCTTCAACAAAATCCTAGCCAATAGACTCCAACAACATATCAAAAAAACAATTAATTATGACCAAGCGGTACTCATACCAGGTATGCAAGGAGGGTTCAAAATTAGAAAAACAATCATGTAATCCATCACATAGTAAAATAAAGGAAAATAATCACATGATTATATCAATAGATGTACAAAAGATATTTGATCGAATCTAACACCCATTCCTGATAAAACCTCTCTGCAAAATAGGAATAGAAGGGGAATTCCTCAACATAATAAAGAGCATATATGCAAAACCAACAGCCAATATTATTCTTAACGGAAACAGACTGAAACCATTTCCCTTGCAGATAGGAACCAAACAAGGATGATCTCTGTCTCCACTTCTATTCAACATTGTATTGGAAGTACTAGCCAGGGCAATAAGGCAAGAAAGGGAAATCAAAGACATCCCAATTGGTAAGGAAAAAGATAAACTATCCTTATTTGCTGATGATATGATCCTATACCTAGAAAACCCAAAAGATTCAGCAAGAAAACTGCTGGAACTTATTGAAAGATTTAACATAGTGGCAGAATACAAGATCACCATACAAAGATCAGTATATATAGAAACCAAAGATTATTATTGGTTACTGGGGTAGGAAGGAGTGGGGGTAGGGGAAGCTTTTGTTTGCAGAGCATTGAATTTATGATAAAGGTGGTGAAATATTTTGGAAAAGGATAGCAATAAAATGGGAACTTTGGTAGTGTAGTGCCTAAGGCGCGTGACTGTTAACCAGAAGGCTGGTGGTTCAAACCAACCAGCCACTCCTCAGAAGGAAGATGAGGCAATCTACTTCCATAGTGATGCATCGGAAACCCAAGGAGGGGTCGCTATGAATCAGGTCCGACTCGACGGCATATAACAACAACAGCAATAGTAGCATAACAAGAAAAATGTCATCAAAGTCCCTAAGCTGTAAATTAGGAAGTTGTTATATTGGCAAATGTCTTGTTGTGTGTTTTCACCACAATAAAAGTAAAACAAAAGAAAAATAAATAAATAAAACAATGTACTGCATTGGGCAAATCTGTTGCAAAAGATTTCTTCAGATCAAAGACTTAAATATAAAACCCAAAACTATAAAATACATCAAAGATAAAATAAAGGCAAATCTGGGAGCCCTAATTTATGGCAAATAGACTGTCAAGCATAACCCAGAATGTGCAGGAGATAGAAGAAAAGTTAAATGACTGGGACCTTTTAAAAATTAAATTCTTGTGCACATAGAAAGATTTCATCAAAAGGGTAAAAAGAGAACCTACAGATTGGGAGAAAATATTTGCCTATTACATATCTGATAAAGGACTTATCTCCAAAATCTATAGAAAACTTCAACACCTCAACACCAAAAAAGACAAATAACCCAATTCACAAATGGGCAAAAGACTTGAGCAGACACTTCATCAAAGAAGATACACAGCGAGCCAACAAACACATGAGAAATTGCTCACCATCATTAATCATTAGAGAGATGCAAATCAAAACAATGAGATATCATCTCACCCAAGCAATAATAGCAAAGTTCAACAGGTCAGAAAGTAACAAATGCTGGTGAGGTTGCAGAGAGACTGGAACTCTGGTACACTGTTGGTGGGATTGTAAAATGGTACGACCATTATGGCAAACGGTATGGCGTTTCCTTAAAAAACTGAAAATAGAAGTACCATTTGACCCAGCAATTCCATTACTAGGAATATATACTAAAGAGGTGAGAGATAGTGCACGAACAGACATATGTACACCTATGTTCATTGCAGCACAACTCACCATAGCAAAGAGATGGAAACAACCTAAATGCCCATCAATGGATGAGTGAATAACCAAATTATGGTATATCCACACAATGGAATACTATACCACATTAAAGAACAATGAGGGATATGTGAATCATCTCACAATGTGGACAAACCTGGAGGACATTATGCTGAGTGAAATAAGTCAATCCAGAAGGACAAGTATTGTATGAGCCCATTACTGTAAAAAGACAGACAAGAGTTTGCTTCGGAAAGGGAACCCACCTAGTAGGTTACCAGGATGGGAAGGGAAGGGGAGGGATTAATTTCAGGCTAGTTGGGGCCTACATGCTGACATAGGTAGGGGGAGGGATATATGGGAAGGATATATGACCACCATAATAACATTAGGAAATGGGAGGACACCAAATTGTGCATATAAGAGATAGATGACAGATGCTAATACCAACCAATGTGTCCACAATACCACATTGCCATTAACACCAAACACTAAGCTATATAGTTGTGTTAGACTGGGTTCTCTAGAGAAACAAAACCAGTAAAGCTTATATATATATATATATATATATATATATATATAT
>NW_006922286.1:816127-824010 GCF_000298275.1 Orycteropus afer afer
CTTTCAGCCCAATAGTTAAGAAGATGTACACACAGACCACTCAACCCAGGATGACACACCCACATACTCTATGGTAATAAATCCCTTAGAGCAATAGACCATGAGACACCAGAGGACCAACATTCAAATTGAGGAAATGCAGGACAAACAGGAGTGCATAAATATGAGGGGCACAGGAGGAGGGTTACAGGGTAGCGAGGGGAGGAGACTGGGTTAAGGTTGGACATGGTGAATGGAGAATGAAACTAAATGCATACATTACGTTAAATGCAAAACAAGCTCTTAAAATAAATAAATAAAAAGACTTCTTCAAAGTGTTAAAGAGTAAAGATGTCACTTTGAAGACTAAGATGTACCTGACCCAAGGCACAATATTTTTAATTGTCTCATACACATGTGAAAGCTGGACAATGAATAAAGAAGACTGAAGAAGAATTGATGCATTTGAATTATGATGTTGGTGAAGAATATTGAATATATCATGGACTGCCAGAAGAGCAAACAAACCTGCCTTGGATGTAGTACAGCCAGAATGCTCCTTAGAAGTAAGGATGGTGAGATTTGTCTCTCATACTTTGGTCATGTTGTCAGGAGGGACCTTTTCCTGAAGACAGGCATCATGTTTGGTGAAGTAGAGGGTCAAAAGAAAAAGCGGAAGATCTTCAAAGAGATAGATTGACACAATGGCTGCAACAATGGGCTCAAGCAGAGCACCAATTATAAGTTTGGCACAAGAGTAGGCAGTGTTCCATTCTGTTGCGCATGAGGTCATTATGAGTTGGAACCAACTGGATGGCAGTTAACAACATGCTATCTATCAGACATCATTTTCAGTGGATATAGAGAGCTTCAAAATACATAACAGAGGAAGACATTATTTTTAAAATAACTCTATTGATGTGAAATTTAACTCAGTAAAAACAACTTATGTGTACAGTTACCTGTTAACAATTATTATTATTATTATTATCATTATACTCATTTTAGAAATGAGTCAAATTGAATATTTCAGATGCTAAGTAATTTGCTTGGCATACTGAAGCTATTCATAAGTATATAATAAGATTTTTATAGTAACAATAATACTTTTTGAGTCCATACTATTTGCCATAAACTTTATATGCAATTGTTGTTGTTAGGTGCCATCAAGTTGATTTTGACTCATAAAAACCCCAAGTGACAGAACAGAATGGTCTCCCAAGCAATAGACCATGCAACACCAGAGGACCAACATTCAAATTGAGGAAATGCAGGACAAACAAGAATGCATAAATATGAGGGGGACAGGGGAGATTTACATTAAATGTAACATAGGGAGGGGAGGAGACTGGGTAGGTTTGGACATGGTAAATGGGGAATGAAACTAAGTGTACATGAACCATTGAATGTAAAACAAGCTCTTAAAACTAAGTAAATAAATAAAAGAAGACTCAACCTGAGATGATCATGGTTGCTGAGCCCATGTGTTTTACCCCAACACTAGACTATTAAGGCTATGTTCATGTTCTACCTTATAATTACTGCTCCCTGTGTTGATGTCTGCCATGGAGAACAAGAGGGTTTGACAAATTCAGCACCTATTCTGTGCTCACTCTTGGGAAATGCTTTACAAGCCTTAAGATAAGAGCCCGTACACAGATTGATGACATTTGTTGGGAAAGTCAGACAGCTAAATAAAAGTTGCACACATGAGTGCTCTGCTCAGCCCCCACAAGGCAAGCAGAGGCCATTCCTGGCTCTCTGGACTGTGGTGATGACTTGCATGTCAATTACTTCTATTGGCAATGTTTGGCAGTAAAATGTAACCACAAGAAATACACAAAGACTCCAAGTAATTGTACAGAGCCCCCAGGTGGGACAAGGGACCTGTGGCAGGGTATCTGCAAGGAGAAGTAGTTAGATGTCTCCTATGAAGAAAATTCAAATAAAAATCTCCACCTCCTGCTTGGTCACTGCTGAGGCAGGCCATCTGTGTCTGTGGGGTTCCAAGTGCATCTTAAAAGCCTCACAGGGGAGTTATGGATTGAATTGCATCCCTCAAAAAAATATGTTGAGAGGTTAAGATGATGCAGAGACTTTGAGAAACTCAGTAAAACAGATACATATAAAACTAATGATCCTAGACTTATGAACAGCTAATGAGAAGATAAAGCATTAGACCCAGTGAAGACTGCAAAAGGGAGCAAGTTAAGTGACTGAGAAAAATAAAAATCTGCCCAGCCAGAGGAGCCAAAGAGAAGTCACTAGAAATACAAAGGAAGTCAAGGGGCAGTGAGGTTAACTTCACCAATCCCACAGGTTTTAAAGACACAGAATAGTCACATAAGGAATATTTCAAGGTGAGCTAAATCTGCAAATGTGGATGAAGATAGTACTGGAAAATGGATCAGGACGTCCATAGCTTAAGCTGTTATGGAGTCTGCAAGGGAGTAAGGGAAATGGGAGAAAAACTATCTCTCAATAAACAGAACCCCAAATCGCACTCATGCAACTCTTTTTAGCACAGATTGGAACTGAAGCCTGGGATCTTGGGACTTGTGGATCCATGCAGAGGAGATCAGTCCTTTTGCCTTGGGGGTGGTTGGTGAGTTTCAACTGCAGGACTTTGATTGATAGCTCTGTGCCACCATTGGCAGACTGCTCCAAATGGGGCCAGGGGCTGCAGCTATCTTTCTCCATGATTGCATCGCTGACTGAATTATCTCACACTCAGCATAGAAAACAGGCTTTGGCTTTCTCCTCCAGGGTTCACTTCTTGCACTGGTCTCCTTTCTCCTGTGTGGATGCTTGGGTGAGTGAGTGGATTCTGCCACAGTGGCTAGTCCCAGGGCTGTTGGCTGAACATAACTGGAGAGATCCCCTCCTCAACTACCTTATCCTCTGTTAATTTTTCTATTTTCTCTTGTTCAATTTTTCTTCCTTTCTATCTGGTCATTTCCCCCTTTGCTTCCTCATCTTCTTTTATTTTTTGCCAAACCTTCATCCTTCTCACATGCCCACTTTTGTTTTCTCTTTTTTCTTATATTCTTTTTCCTTTTTCCCTATTTCTTGTCATCTATTTCTATTCTATCTTTTCATCTCTCCTTCTCCTTGTTTTTTTTCCCCATCTCTTCCAGTGGGAGCAACATATTAATCCTCTACAAATTATCTATGGCTACTACACTGACAACCTCCCAAACAGGTAAGTAACACCAATAGCTCCTGCACCACAGGATCAATGAGAGATGGTGGACAACACCTGCTCATGCCAACTGCAAATCCTATTCACAACAAGCAGAGACCTGGGCCCACATCCCCACCAGTGATTCCACTAACAGAGAGAAAGCTGGAGAGCAATGCAGAACAGCCCAATTAACAACCAAAGAAGTACACTCACTCCACACTTCCAGATACATTAAAACAAAGTAAAACATAAAACAGAGTGAAAGAAATCAGTACATAACTAACAAATGAAGACAATAATTTCAAAATATCTAGGAAAAAAACAGACATCAAATCAAACAAACAAACAAACAAAAAGGACATGATCTTAGAAACAAGTGTCCAAACTAAACAACTAGGAAATCTCCCCAAGGAAGTAGTATAACTATCAGATAAGGAATTCAAGAGATATATATGTATATATATGACCCTCCAAAAGCTCAAGGAAACCATAAACAGAAGTAATGTGAAGACAGACAATACCCTTGAAGAATTAAGGAAAATCAATCAAGAGAAAAATAACAAAATAAATTCATAATTAGAAATCATACAAAAGCAGCCATTAGAAATCCAGAAGATGAACACTAAAATTACAGAGATAAATAACACATTGGAAGGACAAAAGAGTAGACTAGAACTGGCTGAAGAATAAATTTCCCAGCTAGAAGACAAATCCCTTGATATCAGCTTGTTTGAGGAAAATCAGAACAGAGATTTAAGAGAAGTAAAGAAAACCTAACAGTTATATGGAATGACATGAAAAGAAATAACATATGCCTGATTGGAATTCCAGAACAAGAGGGTGAGAGAAAAAAAAAACCAAAAAACTAAGAACATTTACTAACAGAAAATTCCCCCCATATCATGAAAGATGAAAAGATATCCACCCAAGAAGCCCAGTGAACCCTATACAGGATAGACCCCAAGAGAAAGTCACCAAGACATATTATAGTCAACTTTCCAAAACCAAAGACAAAGATTCTTGAGAGCAGCTCAAGAAAAGCAAAATGGTACCTATAATGGACAACCAATAAGACTAAGCTCTGATTTCTCAGCAGAAACTATGCAGGCAAGAAGGAAATGGGATGGTATATATAAAACCATGAAGGAAAATAGTTCCAACCAAGAATTATATATCCAGCCAAACTGTCCCTAAAATATGAGGGTGAAATCAAGGCATTCCCAGACAAACAGAAATTAAGGGAATTTGTGAAATCCAGACCAACCTTACAAGAAATGCTAAAGGAAGTCCTTCCAAAAGAAAATGTGCAACAGAGAACAACAAATTAAAATCAAGACACTTGACACTACCACCTAGAAACCAAACCAGAAAAAGATTCTCAAAATAAGCTCACAAAAAAAATGTAAATAGAGGAAGAGGGGAGTCAATCTGTAAATGACACCAATAACAAAGCATACAGAGGGAATAAAAGTTTTAATTACAAAACTTCCAAATGGAGAGGAAGTCAAGGCAATATCTTTATAGAACAGGCTGTTCCAAACTTAGGGAATCAAGAATTTAATTCAGGATAACCACAAAAAAATTAACAATCCTTCTAACCAAATTAAGAAAGAAGAAAATCATAAGGGCTTAGTAAACACAAAACTTACAATAATGATGAAAAGAGAAGAAAATACTTGATAGCAAAATGAACTCAGCATAGAAAAATATTTGGAACAAGGAAATTACCAACAACACAATAAAAAACACAGTAGAATGACAGCATCATACCTATCACTAATTACTCTCATTGCGAATGGATTAGATACACCAGTCAAGAGAAAGAGAGTGTCAGATTGGATAAGAAAAGAAGACCTGTCAATATGCTGCTGACAAGAGACCCAGCTTAGACACACAGGTAAAAAAAAAATTAAAAACCAAGGGGTGGAAAAAAATGTGTTGACCTAATGGCAACCAAAAAAGAGCAGGAGTGGCAATATTAATTTGTGATAAAATAGACTTCAAGGTGAAAAACAGTGTAAGGGACAAAGAAAGGCATTTATATGATGTCAAAAGGACTAATTGACCAAGAGAACATTACCATAATAAATATCTATGCACCCAATGAAAGCTCCAGAATACATAAAGCAATTATTAACTAAATTGAAAGGGGAAATAGACAACTCTACAATCATATTGGACACTTTAACATCACATTCAAGGAAGGACAGAACAACTAGAAAAAAAAATCTCAACAAAGATACCAAAGAACTCAACAATACAATCAACCAACTTGACCTTGTAGACATATACAGAGCACTCCACCCATTAACAGCGCAACGCACATTTTTCTCCCATGCACATGGATCATACTTGAAAATAGACTATATGTTAGTCATGAAACAAGCCTCAATAAATTTTAAAATGTTGAAATACTGCAAAGCAACTTCTTGGATGACAATGCTATAAAATTAGAAATCAATCATAGGAAGACCAAGGGAAAAAATCAAATATGTGGAAACTGAATAATACACTGCTCAAAAATTACTGAGTAGCAGAAGAAATAAAGTGTGAAAAAAAAAAAAAATCCTGGAAACAAATGAGAATGAAAATACAACTTACCAAAAGCAACAGCACTACTCAGGGGTCAATAAATGCACACCTCAAGAAAGAAGAATCAAAAACAACACTTTAACTCAAAACTCCAACATCTAGAAAAAGAGAAACAAAGAAACCTACAGTACTCAGAAGTAAGGAAATAATAAAGATCAGAGCAGAAATAAATGAAGCAGAGAAAAAAGAGAGAGAGAGAGAGAGAAATCAACAAGACAAGAAGCTGGTTCTTCAAAAAGAGTAACAAAATCAACAAACCACTGGCAAATATAACAAAGGAAAAGAAAGAGAAGAAACAAATAATGTGCATAATAAATGAATAAAAAGGGTGACATCACAACAGAACCAACTGAAATAAAAAAGCTAATAACAAAAATTATGAAGAACAGTATTCCAACAGATTTGAGAACTGAGAAGAGATGGACAAATTCTAGAAACACAAGACCTATCTAAAATAACCCAGTCTGAGATAGAATACTTGGACAGACCCATAACAAAAGAAGAAATTGAGCATGTCATTAAAAAAAAAAAAAAAAAAAAAAAAAAGCCTCCCCACAAAAATAAGTCCTGGCCCAGACAACTTCACTGGAGAATTCTATCAAACATTCAGAGAAGAACTGACACCTATACTACTCAAACTATTCCAGAACATAGAAAATGATGGAATACTCCCAAATTCATTCTATGAAGCAAGATAACCCTGATACCAAAACCAGGTAAAAACACCACTATAAAGGAAAACTACAGACCAATGTCCATTACAAATATAGACACAAAAATCTTCAACAAAATCCTAGCCAACAGAATCCAACAACATATCAAAAAAATAATACACCATGACCAAGTGGGATTCATACCTGGTGTGCAAGGATGTTTCAACATCAGAAAAACAATCAATGTAATCCATCACATAAATAAAACAAAAGAAAAGAACCATATGATCATATCAATTGATGCAGAAAAGGAATTTGATAAAATCCAACACCTATTACTGTTCAAAACTCTCAGCAGAATTGGAATAGAAAGGAAAATCCTTGAAATAATAAAACACATATATGCAAAACCAACAGCCAACATTATTGTCAATGAAGAATGACTCAAAGCATTCCTCTTGTGAATGGAAACCAGACAAAGATGCCCCCATCACCACTTAAATTTAGCATTGTATTGGAAGTCCTAGCCAGGGCAATTTGGCAAGAAAGACAAATAAAAGGCATCCAAATTGGCAAAGAAGTAAAGTTATCTCTATTTGCAGATGACATGATCCTATATGTAGAAAACCCAAGAGGTTCTGCAAGAAAATTATGGAACTAATAGAAAAATTCAGCAAAGTGGCAGGATACAAAATCAACATACAAAAATTAGTTGGATTCTTCTATATTGACAGAGACCTCTGAAGATGAAGTAAGTAAATCAATACCATTTACAACAGCTACCAAAAAGATAAAATACTTAGGAATAAATCTTCCAAGGACAAAAAAGACCTATACAAAGAAAACTACAAAACACTACTACAAGCAACTACAAGAGACCTACATAAATGGAAGAACATGCCATGTCCGTGGATAGGAAGACTGAATATTCTAAAAATGTCAATACTACCCAAAGCAATCTATGCATTCAAAGCAATCCTGACCCAGATTCCATTAGCATTCTTTAAAGACATGGAAAAACTAATCACTAACTTCATATGGAAAGGAAAGAGACCTCAGATAAGCAAAGCACTACTGAAGAAAAAATAAAGTAGGAGGTCTTACACTGTCTGATATCAAAGCCTACTTATACAGCCACAGTAGTCAAAATAGCGTGGTATTGGTAGACAAATAGACCAATGGAACAGAATCAAGAACCCAGAAATAGACCCATCCATCTATGGACAGTGGATCTTTGAAAAAGGACCAAAACCCATTAAATAGGAGGAGACAGTCTCTTTAACAAATAGTGCTGGTAAAATTGGATATCCATTTGCAGAAAAATGAAACAAGACCCATATCTCACACTATACACAAAAACGAATTCAAGATGGCTCAAAGGCTTAAGTGTAAAACTCAAAACCATAAAGTTCATCAAAGATAAAATAGGGGCAAACCTTGTTGTTGTTGTTGTTATGTGCCGTCGAGTCAAACCC
>NW_006922286.1:824450-828523 GCF_000298275.1 Orycteropus afer afer
GAGGATATTCAAGCGGCCAACAAACATATGAAGAAATGCTCACGATCATTAGCTATTAGAGAGATGCAAATCAAAACAACAATGAGATATCATCTTATCCCAGCAATAACAGCAAAGTTCAACAAGACAGAAAATAACAAATGGTGGTGAGGGTGCAGAGAGATTGGAACTCACATACACTGCTGGTGAGACAGTAAAATGGTACAGCCACTATGGAAAATGGTATGGCATTTCCTTAAAATATTGAAAATAGAAATATCATTTGATCCAGCAATTCCATTACTAGGAATATATAATAAAGAAGTGATGTCCAAGATGTGAATAAACATATGCACACTCATGTTCGTCACAGAACAATTCACTGTAACAAAGAGATGGAAACAACATAAGTACCCACCAATAGATGAATGGAAAATCAAACTATGGTACATTCACACAATGGAATACTATGCAACATTAAAAAATAATGAAGAATCCACTAATACCTCATAACATGGATGAATGTGGAGGACACTATGCTCAGTGAAATAAGTCAATCACAGAAGGAAAAATGTTGAATGAGTCCATTATAATAAAAAGTGAAGGAAAGGTTTATGCAGGGAAGGAAATTCATTTTGTTGGTTACCAGAGATGGGAGGGAAGAGGAGGGATAATTTCTGACTAGTTGGGGAACACACATTGACTTGGAAGAGGGGAGGGGCAGTATGGCAATAGTGGGTGACCAGCATGGTGACAATGGGGAAAGGGAGGACACAGAAATGTGCATAAAAGATATAGACAACAGAAGCAAATACTATTGCATGCACAATACTGCATTACTAGTGGCAGCAAACACTAGGCTATAGGTAAATGTATAGACAGGTGAGAAGACCAGATAGGGTTAGGTATACAAGAATATACCCAAGACCAAGAATAGATTTGGCTGACAATAGTCTTACATATGTACTTGTGCTACAAAATTAACCACATACATTACAGAGTAAGAGAGAACAAGGTACAAGTAGCTTCTCAGAGACAACCAAACACCTTGAGGGAGAGAATCACTGGGCCTGCAAGCTCAGGACCATAGTCTCAGGGGGCATCATGCTCAATTGGCACAACATAGTAGGTAAAAATCTTGTTCTACATCCCACTTTGGTGAGTACTGAGTGGGGTCTTAAAAGCTTTCAAGTGGGCATCTAATATGTAGCTATTGGTCTCCTCTCATCTGGAGTAAAGGAGATTGAAGAAAATATCCGCAGATACGATGGACCACAGGGACCTCAGCCTTTACAACCTTGAGACCAGAAGAACAAGATGGTGCTCAGCTACCAATGCCAACCACTTGGAAGGGATCAAAATTGTATATCCTGGATAGAGTGGGAAGAAAAATGTGGAACAAAATTCAAAACCACAAAAGTGCCCAGAATTACTGGTCAGATAGAGACTGGTGGAATGCCAAAGAATATGGCCCCAGGTAATCCTTCAGGCCTGGAAATGGACTCACTTCCATGTATTAGCTCTCAGTCAAACAGTAGAAAGATCTACAAACAGAACACCTACCCCAGGAAGATGCACCAACCCACTCTAGAGAAGTGCATCCCTTAGATCAATCAACCACGAGACATCAGAAGGGCAGCAATCAAATAGAGGGAAAGTTGAACAGACAGGAATGCATACATAAGAAGGGAACAGAGAAGGGGTAGTCACAGGGAGGAGACAGAAGATTTTTATGGTTGGGGATTGTAATCAGGGCCATGAAACGAAATGTGCATGAACTGTTGAGAGTAAAAAGAATCTGTTTTGTAAATATGCACCTAAATTGCAATAAAAAATTAAAAAAAAAAAAAAACATATGTTGAACCCCTAGTATCTGTGAATGTGATCTTATTTGGAAATAGGATCTTTACAGATGTAATAAAATTAAGATGAGATCATTAGGGTTCTAATCTAATATGACTGGTTTCCTTATAAGAAGTGCAGAAGAGACACAGACACAAAAGCACACAGGGATAAGGCCACTGACGATGCAGTCAGAAATGGAAGTGATGCATCTGCAAGCCAGAGGACACCATGGATTGCTGGGCATCGATAGAAGCTATAAAAAAGACCTGAGGACTTCCAGTAAGATGGCAGAGTAGACAGACAAGCTATACAGACACTCTTCAACAAAGAAAACAGAAATCAATTGACATAGATACAGAAGATAATCCTGGAGCACTGATCTTTGAAAGGAAGGATACAGAAGTGAATTAAACACCAACTAGTAGAAGAATCTGAACGAAAACAGTGAGTAAGGAGACAAATGGAGCTGCAGATTGTCAGCTGTCCTTCTGGCATGGACAGCCTGAATATTTCCAAGTGGTGTTAAGACCTGAGAATTAACCTAAAAATCAGCCCTGCCCACCAAAGTCTGCATGGACGACTGCATGGGTAGCTGATGACTGAAAAGGGAAACAGCAAAGAAAGAGAGTAACTGAGCTGTGAACTTTCAGCTCTTGGGAAGGTGCAGTCATTTTGAATATTTTCAATTAGTGGCCCTATTGGATATTGAAAGTGACAGCATTCTTGTTCAGATTCCAGGGACCTAAAAATAGACTCCACTTGCCAAAGACAGGCCAGACTTACATGAGGTTGACAGCTGGAAAGGAGACAGTTGGTGAGTGCCTAAGTGCTGCCAACTAGCAAACAGAGGAGCACAGTACCTTGCTTACCCAGATACATCCAAACAAAGAAAGAAAAAGTTTTGGGAGAATCATGCAATGTACAATCACCAATTAAATATAAATGCAAAAATATCACAACATCTCAGAATCAACAGACCATCACAGTCCACACAAAGAAGTAAGATAAAGCAGGAGAAACAAGGGACCAGGATATAGACCCAGAATGCATCCTGAAGAAGCAGCATTGGAACCCCCTGATAAGGAATTCAAAGGGATTATATTTAGGTACCTTCAACAAATTGAAAGACAGATCAAGAAAAACACTGACAAAATTGAGGAAAATACAGACAAAATCCTAGAACAATTTCAGAAGACAATACAAGAATAAAATGACAAAATAAATGAGAAATTATAAATGATACAAAATCTACAGATAGAAATCCAGAAGACTAATACTAAATTCTCAGAAATAAATAACCCATTGAACAGGCAAAGGTGTGGAAATGAATCATTGGAAGACACAATTAGTGAGATTGAAGACAAATACCTCAATACTTCTTTGGAAAGGGATCAATCAGAAAAAAAGATCTAAACAAAATGAAGAAAACCTAACGTTCATGTGGGATACTATCAAAAGGAATAACCTACATGTAATCAGGATTCCAGAACAGGAAGAAACAAATAAAAACCACAGAGAAAACTGTTGAAGATTTGTTGGGAGAGAATTACCCTGATATGATGAAAGATGAGAATATATCCATTCAAGAAGTCCAAAGAACTCCAAACAGTATAGACCCCAAAAGAAAATCACCAAGACATATCACTATCAAACTCACCAAAACCAAAGACAAAGAAAGAATCCTGAAAGCAACATGGGAAGAACAAAAAGTTGCCTACAAGGGGAAACCAGTAAGACTAACCTCTTCTTTCTCAGCAGAAACCATGCAGGCAAGAAGACAATGGGATAGTATTCATAAAATTCTGAAAGAAAAAAATTTCCAACCAAGCGTTATATATCTGGGAAAACTGTCCCTCAAATATGATGGTGAAAATAGGACATTGCCAGATAAGCAGAAATTGAAGGAATTTGTTAAAATCTAACCAACCTTACAGGATATGCTAAAGGGAATCCTTTGAGCAGTTAAGCCATAATAACAAACGACAACTGACCATTAATACACAAGATAATATAACCCAGAAATCAACCCAGTTATGGAAGTATCCAAAATAAAATAAGCTTACAAGATTGTAAACAGTGGGATTCAAAATAGAGTCTCTCCAATGAGCAACATGCTTTTTTCCCCCCCTCTGGCATCTAAAGACTTTGAAAACTAGGTACAACAGTTTGGATTAGGAACTTTGGTGCTCTGAACAGCTCACTGAGTCAGAGTGCACCAAACACAGAGGAGCAGAATTGGAGGAAAGGCA
>NW_006922286.1:829113-829773 GCF_000298275.1 Orycteropus afer afer
AGCCATTAGCAGTCTGGCAGGATTGCGTCAGCACCGTGGGCAGACAGGGCATGGAGAGCAAAGAAACCACAGCTGAGTGCGGTCCCATGAATTTTGCCTTGGAGCCATGCTTTGGTGCAGTGGGACAGCGGAGGCAGGGTCTTTGAGTGTGCCTGAAATTGGCGGAAATTTGCAACCCTCTAACAATAGGAATCTTTCCTGGGATTGAGTCATGGTCTTACAAATAAATACATCATCAATAACAGTCTGCTCAAAGCCCTAGAAACTGACCCTAACAACACCAAGCTTTCCTTCTTCTGCTCCCACCTTCTCCACCAACAACTTCACTCATTCAAGAGAAGAAACCATATTCAGCCAATTACCATAAAACCTCCCACTTAAAACTCTAAACCCTCTTTACAAAAAACAGAAATACATATCCACACTACACACAGTGATTCCACCATCAAAAAGAAAACAGCAGAGCGACCCAACCTGAACCAATAATAAAATAAAACACACCAACTTCATCTTTTCAAAATATTAAACTATAAAACAAGGACAAAACAGAACAACACATAACCAACAGCTAGAGACAACCTAAAGAGACAGCACTCTACCAGATTCCAAGGGCTTAAGAAGAGGTTCTGCTTTCCAGTAACCCCAAGAACTCTCCAGACC
>NW_006922286.1:833683-848096 GCF_000298275.1 Orycteropus afer afer
GCTCTTGAGAACATGAACCAGACAAGGATGCCCGTTATCACCACTTCTATTCAACATTGTACTGGAAATCCTAGCCAGAGCCATAAGGCAAGAAAGGGAAATCAAAGGCATCCAAACTGGTAAGGAAGAAGTCAAACTATCCCTATTTGCTGATGATATGATCCTATACATAGAAAACTCAAGAGACTCAAGAAAAAAAAAAAACTACTGGAACTAATTGAGACATTTAGCATAGTGGCGGGTTGCAAGATTAACATACAAAAATCAGTTGGATTCCTCTACACCAGCAAAGAGGTCTCTGAAAAGGATATAAGGAAATCAATACCATTTACAATTGCTAGTAAAAATAAATAAATAAATAAAATTCTTGGAAATAAATCTCAGTACGAACGCAGAAGACCTGTACAAAGAAAACTACAAAACACTACTTCAAGAAGCCATAAGAGATCTCCATAAATGGAAGAACATACTATGCTCGTGGATAGGAAGATTGAACATTGTGAAAATGTCAATTCTACCCAAAGCAATCTATACATTCAATGCAATCTCAATCCAGAGCCCATCAACATTCTTTAAGGATATGGAGAAACCGAATCGCTAATTTTATACGGAAATGAAAGAGACCTCGGATAAACAAAGCACTATCAAAGAAGAACAAAGTAGGAGGTCTCACACTCCTGGATCTCAAAACGTAACTATACAGCCACAGCAGTCAAAACAACTTGGTATTGATACAATGACAGACACATAGACCAGTAGAACAGAACTGAGAACCCAGAAATAGATCCATCTACCTATGGTCAGCTGATTTTTGACAAAGGGCTGAAATCCATTAAGTGGGCAAAAGGTGATCTCTTTAATAAAAGGTGCTGGCAAAACTGGAAATCCATTTGCAGAAAACTGAACAAGAACCATACCTCACACCACACACAAAAACTAACTCCAGATAGATCAAAGACTTAAATGTGAAACCTAAAACTATAAAGTTCCTCAAGGAAAAACTAGGCAAATTTAGGGACCCTAATTGATGGTATAAATAGACTGTCAAGTGTAACTCAAAATGCACAAACAGCAGAAGGTAAACTAGATGAATGGGACCTTCTAAAGATTAAATTGTTATGTGCTTCCAATGACTTCTTCAAAAGAGTGAGAAAAAAACCTACAGATTGGGAAAAAATATTCAGCAATGACATATCTGACAAGGGATTTATGTCTAAAATTTATAGAAAATGTCAACACCTCAACAACAAAAGGATGAACAATACAATTTACAAATGAGCAGAAGACATGAATAGACACTTCACCAAGGACGATATTCAGGCGGCCAACAAACATATGAAGAAATACTCATGATCATAACCATTAGAGAGATGCAAATCAAAACAACAATGAGATACCATCTGCCCCCAGCACTAGTAGCAAAGATCAACAAGACAGAAAATAACAAATGCTGGCGAGGATGTAGAGAAACTAGCACTCTCATACACTGCTGGTGGAACTGTTAAATGATACAACCACTGTAGAAAGCAGTATAATAATTTCTTAATAAATTGGAATTAGAAATACCATTTGATCCAGCAATCCCATTACTAGGAATATATCCTAAAGAAGTGAGAGCCAGGACAAGAAAATATATTTGCACACACATGTTCATCACAGCACTGTTTAAAATAGCGAAAAGAGAAACAAACTAGGTGCCCATCAACAGAAAAATGAATAACCAAACTATGGTACATACATACAATGGAATACAACCCTAAAGAATAATGTAGGATCTGCAAAACACCACATAATGTGGATGAACTTGGAGGACATTATGCTGAGTGAAATAAGTCAATCATAGAAGGACAAATATTGCATTAGTTCATTATTGTAAAAAGTCAAGGAAAGGTTTATATAAGAAAGGAAACTATCTTTGTTGGTTACCAAGGGTGGGATGGAAGGGGAGGAAACACTACAAAAAAAAAAGAGCCTGCGTTGGTAGTTGGAACATATGGCCTTGGTGATTGCAATGACACTGGAGACCTCATGAAAGAAGAAAGAAAAAAAAAAGACATGAATAGGTTCTTCTGTAGAGTGCAGGTCCATCTGACAGACCAGGTGGAAGAGCAGGAAGAAGGTGGGAGCAGGGTTAGAAGGGCTGCTCCGGGCCAGGTTCTGGTTCTCACATGTTCTATGAGTTACCATGAATTACATCAGATAATCCCCATTTCTCCCTCTGTCATATGTCAACCATAGGCCTGCCTATCTCCTAGGGTTACTGTAAAGGTCAAATGAGAGACTAGATTTGGATATTAAGGGGCTTGGTGACATCTAATGGCCTCTACAAATGAAAAACATAAATGGATTTTTGTATGCTATGTTGTTGTTGTTGTTGTTATGTGCCATCGAGTCGGCCCGACTCATAGCGACCCCTCCTTGGGTTTCCGAGGCAGTATCACTACGGAAGTAGGATTGCCCAACCTTCCTGCTATACCATAATCTTAATGTGTAGCTAAAGAGATGTAAGTTTCTGATTCTTTGCCATCTCAAAATACAAAAATGGCTAGATGGATTCTGACAAAATCTAAAGGGTACCTTTGTTTGTTTCATAATTTTTATTGTGATTTGAGTGGAAGTTTACAGAGTGTGGCAGTTAAGTCTATGTGTCAACTTGGTTGGGCCTGGTTGAGTGGCTGGGCAGCTGGATGTAGTATGATGAGACTGGTAATAACTTCATGGTGGAATCTACTGTGAGCAGCTGAGTAGTTGCCTTAGGTATGTGGTCTGCTTCCTATACATAAAGAGAAGCCTTGGAGAATGGTCTCTAGCTTATGGCATGCTTGGATCCTGCATGTAACCATGTCATTGTTCAGCAGCCTGCCATGCTCTCCCGACCTTGGGACTTTCAATGGACTTGAATTAATGCCCTACTGTGTGGTTTGGTAACATCGGAACTGTGCCATTTTATTTGTTGACCTTGGGTTTGTCAGCCTCAGCAGCCAGTAGCTGCCTGAATGAAGAGATGCTTCTAGTATCAGTGGGCTGGAAGCTAGAGGCAGAGCTGAAGCCCAGGGTCGAGGGGTTTTGACACAGACCCTAGAGCCTGGCACTTTGAACTCGGACTTCTAGCCTCCCAAACCGTAAGAGAATAAACTCCTGTTTGTTCAAGTTATCCCATTTGTGGTATACTCCTGTCAGAGTGGCACTAGGTAACCAAAACACAGAGCAAATTCCTTTTCCATATAGCAGTGCATACACATTTTGTTTCATGACCTTGAGTACAATTCCCGACAATGTAACAGCTCTCTTCTCATTTCCTCACAGTAGTTACTTCTTCCCTGTGGTTTTCTTTCCTATGCATTCCTGCCCCCTGAGTTATCTCCCTGTGCAAATACTGCCCTTCTGTTCTCCCATGATTGATTATTTTAAGGAGTGTATCTACCTGATATAAATGTTCACCCTATATACTTATTTATTGTTTGGCTGGAAGCCACAGGAGTGAGTTTCATTCCAGACCTGCAGGATAACTAGGAGCCATAGTCTCAGGGGTCTCACCAGATTCTATCAGACAGGTAAACCTGGTTAAAGGGTACGTTTTGAATGGGATATGTGGCACACTCAAAATTCAGTTTTGCGATTCCTAGGTGACACTTCAAAGAAATAGTCAAGCTGAACTGACCTTTAGAAAGGGGTTATACAATCTGAAAACAAACAAACAATCAAAACATGTGCATTATAATGAAGGGCACTGTGAACAGAGAAGAGTTCCAATGTAAGCCCTTGTCTGAAGTCTCAAAGGCAGGTGTTCTGAGGGTGTGAATTTGTAGTTGAACTTCCTCTCATGTGTTGTTGTTGTTATTTGCCATCGAGTTGGCCCCGACTCATAGCGACCCCTCCTTGGGTTTCTGAGGCAGTATCACTACGGAAGTAGGATTGCCCAACCTTCCTTCCAAGGAGTGGCTGGTGGGTTTGAACCGTAGGCCATCCTAAGCCAGCAGAGTGAGCAGCAGAACAGAGCCAGATGCTTATCAAAGAGAACAGATTCTCCAACAACACAGGCCAACAATAATAATAAGAAAACTGTAAGTGAGGTTTTAGTAGCCATATTCAGGTGGCAGATACAACAAAGAAGGACGAAAAGGGAATAAATAGACCAAACATCTTCTCAAGTCCGAGAATCATATAAAACAATTTCCAGCTGTCGTCAAAATAAATAAATAAATAAAATATGAGTGTGTGTGCACATTCATATGTTTGTGTGTGTGTATCAATTCCTAAGAATAGAATAATACTTGTTAGAGGGCAGAGGAAAAGGGGTCATCTTTTGCAGATGATAGAAGACTTGCAATAAGACTTATGGTGTCCCCAAGCACAATTGATTTTGAAAATAATTGAATTTTAGGATGGGATTTTACATAGTCTGGTATAGTTTCCAGAAGAACCTCTCTTCTGGGCTAGATGAGGAATTTCCTCCACACTGGTAGACATTGGTTAATACTGTTCAGCTTGGTCCCTGTAGATAGGACAGTTTTTTGTCCTCATCAAGGAGATTTGGCAAACAAGTGCTTTGCCAGAAAGAAGCCTGTCAACCAGGGGTGACCCTACTCGTATTTGAAGTTTGCACAGCTTCTAGCATCACAGCAACATGCAAATCCCCAGAGTACAATAGACTGATAGATGTGTGATGGCAGAATCGTATAGTATGTTTGTAAATATACGTAGTTACAGAGTAAAGTCTGATCAAGAATCTAGGACCACGCGAAAATGCTGATCAGTAAGATACTTTGGGGTGACTATAATTATTTCCAAAATGTACTGGTTATGTTATATGTGACCAAAGCCAGATAGCTCTGCGATCCCAGGACACAGGTCTGGAGGGCACATCAGTAGGCAGTTCTGCTTGGGAGGGGCTTCAAAATGGAGGGATGAAGAAGACTAGCATCTGCTGAGACCCTGCCATATGTTCAGTACCACGTGCTGGTTTTCATGCTGATGCTTTACCTACTCATGTGTGCTCATTTCAATCTGGGGTTTCTAAAATTGTGTGCCTTTGGCCTCACCAAAAATGACCACCTTAGAAAACAGAGTTAATTCAATGGAACTAAACAGCCATGACGAAATAAGTCCCTGCCATTGTGGGATAAAGACCTCATAAAAAGCTGGTTTGGTATCAGAGAATTTTCCATCCAGTTCCAGGCTGAATGTGGGAAGAGGCAGTAGAAGAATGCTAGAAAGATCAAACTATTTTAGCATTCCGTTTCCACAGGGGAAGCTTCTGTGGTTTGCTAGCCAACAGTTACTCCCAATTCAGTAAAGTGAGGCGATAAGGATGGGACAGGCAATGCAAACCAATAGCTCTCTTTCCAAGAGAACTTTTATCTGAATACATCAAAAAACAAACAAACAAAAAAAAAACTAGACAGGAAATATGTAACCATAAGCAGTAAATTGATACAT
The DNA here is from genome assembly GCF_000298275.1 of Orycteropus afer afer. Taxonomy (NCBI): domain Eukaryota; kingdom Metazoa; phylum Chordata; class Mammalia; order Tubulidentata; family Orycteropodidae; genus Orycteropus; species Orycteropus afer. The sequence continues at coordinate 839,123 of NW_006922286.1, forward strand.
TTATTAGATGTAACTGAGTTTCCCAAAGATGCAGGATGACTTAATTGGGTGTCCATGCTTAAAAGAGAAACCTAAAATGCCAGTCTCTTCTATCCATTTAAAACTTAGAAAATCACAGTGTTCCTGATGGGAATCAAGAGAGACATAACACTTGAAGAGATATGCCCAGGAAATGTTGGACATGGAAAGTCTACCTTCACACCCAAATAGGTGATCACTGTTCAGAGATCATTTTATAAATGATGACTCAAGTAAATATGGCTACTTCACAAGAAGACACTAAATATTCAAGTCCTTATTGTTTAAGTGCCCAAACAAGGCCCAGAATGGTGAGACTTGAAAGATTTAAGGACCTTCATTTGCTGATGTGTTGCGATTCAAAATGAGAAGAAACAGCTGCAAACATTAATTAATAATCAGTACGTGGGATGTAAGAAGTATGAATCAAGGAAAATTAGAAGTTGTAAAAATAAAATGAACTCTTGAAGATTAATATCTTAAGCAGCAGTGAGCTAAAAATGGATTAGTATTGGCCATTTTGAATTGCACAATCATATAGTCTACTATGCTGGGAATGATTTATTGAAAAGGAGTGGCATCACATACATGCATTGTCAAAAAAGAACTTTCCAAGATCTACCTTAAAATATGACACAGTGATAGGATAACATCCAGACAAGAAAGATCAGTTAGTATGATTATTATTCAAATTTATGCACCAACTACTAACCAAGATGAAGAAACTGAAGTTTTTACCAACATCTGCAGTCTGAAATTGATCAAACAAGCAATTAAGATTTATTGATAGTTACTAGTGATCAGAATGTGATGGCTAGAAACCAAGAAAAACCATCAGGAGTTGGAAAATATGGCCTTGGTGATAGAAATGACACAAGAGATCACATAATAAAATTCTGTAAGGCCCACAATTTATTCATCGGAAGTACCGTCTTTGAACAACCTAAATGGCAACTATACACATGGACCTTGCTGGACGAAATACACAGGAATCAAATTGACTACATCCGTGGACATAGACTATAGGGAAACTCAATATCATCAGTCAGAATAAGGCCAGGATGGAACAATCACTCATATGGGACTTCAAATTAAAGCTGAAGAAATTTAAAAGATGTCCACAAGAGCCAAAGTATAACCTTAAATATGTTCATGCTGAATTTAGAAACCATCTCAAGAATAGACTTGATAACACTGAACACTAATGACCAAAGACCAGAAGAGTTATGGGATGGTATTAAGGATAGTATACATGAAGAAACAAAAGGTCAGTAAAAAGAAAGAAAAGACTGCTAAAGAAAAGGAAGACACAGATAGGTGCAGGAGGTACAGACAACAAAGGTAAATACTTTTACATACACAGTACTGCAGTGTCAGTAATAAAAAAGATTAATCTATGGGTGTATACGTAGGTAGGCAAAATGATCAGGTATGGGTAGGCAAAAGGGAATATACCCATGAATATACAGATTTGGCAGGAAGATGGGACAATCTACTTCTGTAGTGATACTGCCTTGGAAACCCAAGGAGGGGCGGCTATGAGTCTGGTCCGACTCAACAGCACATAACAACAACAACAACAGACAGATTTGGCAGGTGATATTTCTACATACGTATTTGTACATGCTATAAGACTGTCCTTATATATAATAGAGCTAACAGGAGGCAAAGTTATAATAACTTATTAGCTATAATAAAATATCTTGAGGGAGTAAGTTGCTGGGCCCATGAGCTTGGGATCATGGTTGCAGGGCTCATCAAGCTCACTTGGCATAACATGCTATACAAAAACATAGTTCTACATCCTACTTTGTTGAGTAGTGACTTGAGTGTTAAAAGCTTATAAGCAGCCATTTAAGATGAGCAATTGGTCTCTCCTTGCCTGGAGCAAAGAAGAGTGAAGAAAACCAAAGATGCATGGAAAAAGTAGTCTAGAGAACTAGTGGACCATGGGAACCTCAGTCTACACAGCCCTGAGAGAACTACATGGTGCCCAGCTACCACTGCTGCTACTTGGAAAGGGATCAAAATTGAAGATCCTGGATAGAGTGGAAGAAATATGTGGAACAAAACTCAAAGTCATAAAAAAAGAGACCAGGCTTACTGATCTGATAGAGACTAGCAAAACTCCCTGAGATTATAACCCCTAGTCACCTTTTTAATTAAACTCACTCCGTTGCTTAGCTTACAGCCAAACAACAGACAGACCTGGGAGGTGAACAATTATACCCGGTAGGTACACTCCTTAGAATAATCAACCATAGACGATCAGAAAGACAGCAATTGTGAAGGGAGAAAGCTCAGAGGGCAGGAATGCATAGGAAAGAAGGACACAGGGAAAAGTAATTACAGGGAGGAAGTGGGAAGAGAGAAGCTGCATTGTGAGGATTGCAATCAATGTCACAAAACAAACTGTGTATGAACAGTTTTGGATAGACAATGAATTTGCTTTGTAAACTTTCACCTGAATCACAGTTTAAAAAAAGAAAGAAAAGACCAAAAAGGACTTCTGAAGAGACTGAAGCATGCTCTTGAATATACAGTAAGAAAAGTGAATAGAAGAAATGATGAAGTAAAAGAGTTGAACAGAAGATTTCAAATGGTAGCTCTAGAAGACAAAGTAAAATATTGTAATGAAATGTGCAAAAATCATGAGTTAAAAAACCAAAGGGGAAGAACATGCTTAGCATTTATCAAGCTGAAAGAACTGAAGAAAAACTTTAAGCCTTGAATTTCAATATTGAAAGATTCATTGGACAAAAAAAACGAATGATGCAGAAGGCATTGAAAAATAATGGAAGGAATACACAGAGTTCCTGTACCAAAAAGAACTGGTTGACATTATACTATTTTAGGAGATAGCATATGATCAAGAACCATTGGTATCGAAGTAAGAAGTCCAAGCTGCACTTAAAGGCATTGGCAAAAACTAAAGCTCCAGGAATTGACAGAACATCAATTTAGATGCTTCAACAAACAGATGCAATGCTGGAGGTATTCACTCATGTATGCCAAGCAATTTAGCCAGCTACCAGGCACACCAACTAGAAAATATCCATATTCATGCCCATTCCAAAGAAGACAATCAAATAATATCATTACTATCATGTGCAAGTGAAAGTCTGCTGAAGATAATTCAAAAACAGTTGCAGCAGTACATCAACTGGGGACTGCCAGAAATTCTAGTCAGATTCTAAAGATGACATGGACTGAGGGAGCTGAGTAAATACCAGAAAGATGTTTGCCTGTATTTTATTGACCACACAAAAGCACTTGATTGGGTAGATCATAAAAATTATAGTGTGAAGAATGGGAATTCCAGAGTACTTAATTATGCTCATACAGAACCTGTACGTAGATCAAGAGGTAGTCATTCAAGCAGAACAAGGGAATCCAGCATGGCTTAAAATCAGAAAAAATGTGCATCTGTTGTATCCTTTCACTATACTTATTCAATCTGTATGCTGAGGAAATGATTTGAGAAGCTGGATTATATGAAGAAGAATGTGGCATCGGGAATGGATAAAGATTCATTAACAACCTGTGATATGCAAGTGACACAAGTTTGCTTGTTGAACGTGAAGAGAACTTGAAGCACTTGCTGATGAAGATCAAAGACTACAGCCTTCATCATGGATTATACTTCAACATAAAGGAAACAAAAATCCTCACACCTTTACCAATAAGAAACATCATGATAAATGGAGAAAAGGTTGTCAAGGATTTCCTTTTACTTGGAACAATAATCAACACCATGGGAACAGTAGTCAAGAAAACAAGCAATATATTGCATTGAGCAAATCTGCTACAAAAGACTTCTTAAAGTGTTAATCTTTTCATATCCTACGGCACATAACAACAACAGCAACATGGGGCACATATTGTCTACCTACATATTCATCCTCTCAGATTTCTTGGGAAGATAGTACCCAATTGTAATACATGCTGCCACCTGGTGGATATCTGTGTAACTGCATAAGTCTGAAGAAAGGACTTCCTCCCACCAATCATACCACCTGATAGCATAGTGCCTAAGGCACTTGACTGCTAACCAGAAGGCTGGCAGTTCAAACCCACCAGCCACTCCTCAGAAGGAAGGTTGGGCAATCTACTTCCGTAGTGATACTGCATTGGAAACCCAAAGAGGGGTCACTATGAGTCAGGTCCAACTCGACGGCATATAACAACAATAACAATCATACCACCAGAGTCCACGTGGGACATGTGTGTCCTACATAATTGTATCAAAATCCATATTACCGTAAAAAAATCTTTTTCCTTCATTTCAGTATGCCTTCCAATACTGAAAACACATAGCATCAACAGAAAATTCAAAGGAGAAAATGATTCTATCATGAAAGGGTAAAAAAGCAAAAATGTCCCTTTGAGGACTGAGGTGAGTGTAATCCAAGCCATGGTATTTTCAGTTGCCTCATATGTTTGTAAAAGATGGACAATAAATAAGGAAGACTGAAGAGAAATTTATGCATTTGACTTAAGGTGTTGGTGAAGAGTATTGAATATACAATGGACTGCCAGAGGAATGAGCAAATTTGTCCTAGAAGTACAGCCAGAATGCTCCTTAGAAGTGAGGATGGGGAGATTTTGTCTCACGTACTTTTGATATGTTATCAGGAGGGACTAGTCCCTGGAGAAGAATATCATGTTTGGCAAAGTAGAAGGTCAGCGAAAAAGAAGAAAACCCTCAACGAGATGGATTGACAGAGTACGTGCCACAATTGGCTCAAACATAGCAATTATATGAGGATGGTGCAGGACGGGCAATGTTTCTATTGTACATAAAGTCACTTTGAGTTTGAACCAACTCAGCAGTACCTAACCACAACATACACTTCTAACTGCAGTGTTTCTGGGACAATCTACTAGCTCCTTGGGGAACTTTGCCAGATGTGATTAGGCTAAAGTGGTCCTCAAGCCATAGTGATTTTGCCCCACCCAAGGGATATTTAACAGTGCCTGGAGACATTTTGATATTGGAGTGAGGTTTTATGACATCTGGCACAATTGGCATCTAGTGAGTAGAGGCTAAGGATCCTGCTAAACATCCTACAATGCACAGCATGTCCCACCACAGCAAAAAAAACATTCTGTCTGAACTTGACAGCACCTAATAACAACAACAACAAAATGTCAATAGTGCTGAGGTTGAGGAACCCTGATATAGATCCTGTTTCTCACCATCTGGTTCTACTGTTCATTGGCCTGACCTGTCTATACTTCACAACTCTACTACCAGTAAAAACAAGTGAGCAATTCTCAAATGATAGTAACTACTCAGACTCTCCCCCTGTACGTTTCTTAGCTTCTGAGTAGAGAATCCACTCTACCAAGTTTAAGCAGAAAGAGGAATGTATTAGAAGATATCAACTGGGGAGATATAGCTGGAATAAGGACCGAACCACAATCCAAAAAAGATACCACATCTGAAAGGATGATGCCTTTGCAGCCCCCCTCTCTACTAAAAGTCCGAGTCCAGCTAACCCCTGCTTTCTCTTTTTGCTTACTTCTGAATTAAATTTTCATACAGGTGGGCCTAACTGGCAGAGGTTAGGTTATAGGACTGTAATCTAGTCTGAGAGGTGGAAGAGTGAGATCTACCTTCTGGCTTGCACAGACTGGGTTGATAGTGCAGAAAAATTTGCAAACAGAAACAAAATGCTGAAAACACAACTAATGTCTGCCATAACTCTCAGCGCCCTTTCATAAAGCCTCGCTTTTACTTGGTTTCATTACCCTAGTTTTAAATTCTTAGTTGCAATGTTGGCCTCCAATGAACTCAAGACCCTATGCTCCTTCTCCCCTCTTTATTCCTCTCCCAATGATATGCCAGGTTCCTCCTTCCATGGGAAAAAACAAATTGCTGCTCAAGTTCAAGGATATTTTGTTGACCAGTGAGTTGGCAGGTAGAGCTACTGCATGAAGTTAAATGTTGCTGCACAAAGGGATTTGGCCCTTTTGAATTCTCTTCCCTTGGAGACTCTTCCTTCCATAGGTCGGCGGAGGTGAGGTGGCATGAGCCCTCCTCCCTTAGAGCAGGCACAGCCAGTCCACTCTCCTTGTCTTTCTTCTTTGCCTCCACATCAAGAATTTAAAAGTTTCTCGATTACCAGAATGAGTTCTTGTGGCACAGTGGTTAAAGTGCTCAGCTGCTAACCAAAAGATCAGCAGTTCAAACCCACCAGCTTCCCTATGGGAGAAAGAACCAACTGTCTGCTTCTGTGAAGACTACAGCATAGGAAATCCTATGGGACACTTCTACTTTGTCCTATGGGGTTCACTATGAGTTAGAACCAACTCAACACCAGTGGGTTGGGTTTGATTTTGGATTACTTGAGCAATCCATCTCTCTTTTCTTCTTTTTGGATACTCTTGACTCTCCCACCTGTGCAAGTTGAAGTTGGGCTATAATTCAGCCCGAGAAGGCCTGTAGTACCACAGTAGAAGCCAGGTCTACTCTTGGCATTGGAGAAAACACATCTCTGTGCTCCATTTTGCTGTCACTGAGTGTATGTATGTGTACGTGTGTGTGTATGTATGTGTACATTGTGTTATGTGCACCTTCACACACATGTGCTTTTTTTATATACCAGAGTAGTAAGAGTCAAGACTCAGGCTTGCACATAGGGCAAGCAGGGTCTGCCAGCCTTTTAGTCTACTTTGATTATGGGCCATTGAGGCCTCTCTAATATACAAAAATGACTTGACAGGTCCCAGCCTAGCTCTCTAGAGCACTGCATCAGGGTGCGGGTCCACAGCCCAGCTAATAGCAAATGGCCTTTGGCTTTGAATGCTGGTAAATGTCTTATGAATCTATTCCTATACAGACTTCACCTGCAGGGGTGATTGATGGAGATCCTGCTCTGATACCTTCTTAGTAGAATCACCTTCAATTTTACCCCAAACGATACCTTCTAGCTCTGCCTCTAGCTCTCACCTTAATTCTCTGGCCTCCCTAAGTCTGGATTCCATCCCCTCTGCTGAGTATCCTGTCTCAATTCACTCCTTGGAGCCTAGTGCTCCCTTGTCTCAGGTGAGGACTGTGCTTCATTGCAGGCCTTGTAGCCTGGGTGGGCACATTGACAGTCATGGCCTGCCCATCCTCAGGGCTCTCAGGTTCTCAGTCAGCAGTCAATCTTACTATTGTCATAGGAAACTGGGAAAACTCAGCTTGTTGTTCTTAGGTGCCATTGAGTCAGCTCCAATTCATAGCAATCCTATGTACAACAGAGTAAAACACTGTCTGGTCTTAGTTCCAGCCCCACAATTCTTGCCACACCTTAGCCCATTGTTGCAGTCACTATTGTCATTCCATCTTGTTGAGGGCTTTCCCCTTTTTCATTAACCTCCACTTTTCCAAGCATGATATCCTTCTCTAAGGAATGGTCCCTTCTGACAACATGACCAAAGTAGGTGAGATGAAGTCTGGCCATTCTCACTTCCAAGGAGCATTCCAGCTGTACTTCTTCCAGGACAGATTTGTTAGTTGTTTTGGCAGTACATAGCACTTTCCGTATTCTTTGACAACACCACAACTCTAAAGCATAAACTCTTCTTATGTCTTTCTTGTTCATTGTCCAGCTCTCATATGCATATGAAGTGATTGAAAATACCATGGCTTGGGTTAGTCACACTTTAGTCTTCAAAGATATATCTTTGCTCTTCAGCACTTGAAAGAGGTCTTTTGCAGCAGATTTGCCCAATGCAATATGTCATCTGATGTCTTGACTGCTGGTTCCATTGATGTTGATTGTGGGACCAAGTAATATGAAATCTTTAACAACTTCAAACTTTTCTCCATTTATTATCATGCTGCTTATTGATCCAGCTGTGAGGATTTTTGTTTTATTTATATTAAGATGTAATCCATACTGCAAACTGTAATCTTTAATCTTCATCAGTAAGTGCTTCAAGTCATCCTCACTTTCAGCAAGCAAAGTTGTGTCATCTGCATGTCGCAGGTTGTTAATGAGCCTTCCTCCAATCCTGATGATGCACTCTTCTTCATATAGTCCATCATCTCAGATTATTTGTTCAGCATACAGATTGAATAAGTATGGTGAAAGGATACAACCCTGATGCACTCCCTTCCTGATTTTAAACCATGCAGTATCCCCTAGTTCCATTCAAACAACAGCCTTCTGGTCTATGTACAAGTTCCTGATGAACACAATCAAGTGTTCTGGAATTCCTATTCTTCTCAATGTTATTCATTGTTTATTATAATCCACACAATCAAATGCTTTTGCATAGTCAATAAAACGCAAGTGAACATCTTATTGCTATTCTTTGTTTTCACTCAAGATCTCTGATATCAGCAATGATATTCCTCATTCCATGTCCTTTTCTGAATCCAGCTTGCATTTCTGGAAGTTCTCTGTCAATACACTGCTGCAATCATTTTTGAATGATCTTCAGCAAGAATTTACCTGCATGTGATATTAATGATATTGTTCGATAATTTCCACATTCTGTGGGATTACCTTTCTTTGGAATGGGTACAAACATGGATCTTTTCCAGTCAGTTGGCCAGGTAGCTGTCTTCCAAATTTCTTGGCATAGCTGAGTGAGTGCCTCCAGTATGACATCTGTTTGCTGAAACATATCAATAGGCATTCCATCAATTCCCAGAGCCTTGTGCTTTGCCAATCCCTCCAGTGTAGCTCTGACTTCTTCCTTCAATACCACTGGTTCTTGACCATATGTCACCTCCTGAAATGCATGAACATCGACCAATTCTTTTTGGTACAGTGGCTCTGTATATTTCTTCCATCTTCTTTTGATGTTTCTTGCATCATTCAATATACTACCCATGTTATTGTTGTTGTTGTTAAGTGCCGTCAAGTCAGACCCGACTCATAGCAACCCCTCCTTGGGTTTCTGAGGCAGTATCACTATGGAAGTAGATTGCCCCATCTTCCTTCCGAGGAGTGGCTGG
>NW_006922286.1:849131-860898 GCF_000298275.1 Orycteropus afer afer
TTTGGGAGGAACGGTTGGAGAAAGGGCCGGAGGGAGGCAGCATGTCTGGCCTGGCAGGAATAGGCCTTGGGTTACTGCTGGTAATCCTGTCTTCCTCTTGTGGGATTAGAGGAGGTCAGAACATGTGGCCTCCTTGTCCTTTTTGCAGATAGTCTCTAAATTCAGGAGGAATATTATCAAGGTCCTATTTTAGCTCTCGACAGCACATAACAACAACAACAACAACAATTTTAGCTCTCATGGACTTGTTTTAATTGTCTTCAGCTTCAACTTGAACTTGCATATGAATAACTAATGGTCTGTTTCATAGTCAGCTCTTGGTCTTGTTTTGGCTGAAGATATTGAGCTTCTCCATCCCCTCTTTCCACAGATGTAGTCGATCTGATTCCTGTGTACTCCATCTGGTGAAGACCACATGTATAGGTGCTATTCGTGTTGTTGAAGAAAGGTATTTGCAATGAATAAGTTGTTGGTATTGCAAAATTCGGGAGCTCTGGTAGCATAGTGGCTAAGACACTTACCTGCTAACCAGATGGCTGGCAGTTCAAACCCACCAGCCACTCCTCAGAAGGAAGGTTGGGCAATCTTACTTCCGTAGTGATACTGCCTCGGAAACCCAAGGAGAGGTCGCTATGAGTCCGGTTTGACTCGACAGCACATAATAACAACAACAACAACATTGCAAAATTCTATCATGTGATCTCCAGCATTATTTCTATCCCCAAGGCCATATTGTCCAACTACTGGTGATTCTTATTTGTTTCCAACTTTTGTATTCCAATCACCAGTGATAATCAACACATCTTGATTGCATGTTTGGTCAATTTCAGACTGCAGAATTTGGTAAAAATTTTCAATTTCCTCGTCTTTGGCTTTGGTGGTTGGTACAATCTACTTCCATAGTGATACTGCCTTGGAAACCCAAGGAGGTGTCGCTATGAGTCAGATCTCACTTGATGGCAGTGAATTTGGTTTGGTTTAGCATAGTAAATCATATGGTAGTCCAATTCAAAACAACTAAAACCAGTCCATTTCAGCTCACTAATGCCTAGGATATTTATCTCTATGTGTTCCATTTCATTTTTGACAACTTCCAATTATCCCAGATTCATACTTCGTACATTGCAACTGTTAATGGATGTTTGCAGCTGTTTCTTCCCATTTCGAGTCATGCCACATCAGCAAATGGAGGTCCTGAAAGCTTTACTCCATGCACATCATTAAGGTCAGCTCTACTCTGAGTAGACAGTTCTTCCCCAGTCATATTTTGAGTGTCTTCTGACCTGAGGGACTCATCTTCCAGCACTCTAGCAGACAATGTTTCAGGGCTATTCATAAAGCTTTCCAGTAAAATATCAGACAGTGTTTCACTGCTATTCATAAGGTTTTCACAGGCCAATTCTTTGAGAAATGGATGGCCCCTTCCTTCTTCCGAGTCTGTCATAGTTTGGAAGCTCCCCTGAAACCTGTCCACCATGTGTGACCCTGCTGGTAAATGAAATACCGGTGGCATAGACTGCAGCCTCACAGTAACACAAAAGCCACTACAGTATGACAAACTGACAGATGAGTATCAATCCAGAAGGAAGAGTCAATTCAGCTTGATCACTGGGGTGAGAAAAACATGAGTTGGACTCAAAATGACTATCATTCAAGCCTATCACAGGATAATAGATTATATGCGGCAACTCAGTCATGTAATAGAAAAAGCGAAGAGTCTGGAGGTAGTAGACCTGTAATCAAATCCCAGCTCTGCCCCTTACTAATTAGGGAACCTTAGGCAAGTCACCACTCTGAGCCCCAGATTTCTCAATTATAAAAAGGGTCACGAAGTCTGCCTTGGAGCTGTTAGGATTGAGTGAGTTGGCATAGTTGGAGAACCTATTACATAATGCAATGTGTTCACTAAGAGATCAGAGAAGTTAATATTATTCACATCTCGTAAGAATGCATTTATGCTGTCTTTAAGGGCATCAGAATCTATTCACCTCAAAATCATTACAGAATTGGGCTAGGGAGGAAGTGGTAAACGGAGAGAGTTTTCTGTCCCCTAAACTGTGAAGTCCATTGGAATAGGTGCCCACAACAGCCTAAGAGTCTTGTGTCCACTGAGTCAGTTTGCAAGTCTCCCTTCAACCTCACTCATGAGTCCATGGCAGACATCAGAGGTTCTGGTCGAAATGAGTCTCCCTAGGATAGTGTTCAGGTATGAAGAAAAGCTTATCAATCACCCCTTCACTGGTACTTGAAATTCCTCCTATAGTACACATAGCCTTTTCTTGTACAATGAGAAAAGAAGCTTAAAATGCATATGTCATTTTAGGAAAGGAACTCAGAATCAAAGTCACACTAAAGTACTAAAGCCTGACAGTGTATACATTCCTGAGAACCTATTTGAAAGGCTTACTGAATGCTGAGTGAGGGAGAGGAGGGATGCTCACTGTACAGAAACAGAAGAAAAGTGGAAAAAAAGGACAAGTGGGAGCAAAAGACAGCCTTCTCCTACTTCCCCATGAGATTAAGGTTCTGGCAAAGGACTTAATATTCAGTGACTCCAGGATGAAACATCCAGTGACATTAGAACAATTTTCCCAAAACCATAAAGCTTAGTGACAGCAGAGCTTGTACTTAAAACAGTATTTTCCTCTGTACACTTGGTGCGTAGGGTGATAGAAAAATTTTCTCATGACAGCATGTGGGGACAAGTCAGAGGATGCTTTCCTCATGCTTGTGGGCATACTAGTGTGCCAGCACTGCCCATTAACACCTAGCCACCAGCTGAGTCCTGAAGTGGATCAATACCACTTAACACAATCCAGCCTAAGGATATTTTAGAAAATCATAATGCTGACAAACAAGCAAATTCCTGCTAGTTGACTTGCTATACTACAGCTTAAGACAATTACAGATTCACTAAATTGTGACAGACATTTCTCAATCCCAGAGAAACACCCAAAAGCTTATGTGTGGGACTATTAACAACAATAATGAAAAACAGCAACATTTATTGAGATCTTCCCCTGTGCCAAGCGTTGGAACCAGAGCTTACCAATTGCTACCTCGTTCCATCTTATGGTGACCCCATGTGTGGCACAGTACAACTGTGCTCCAAAGCATTTCCAATGGCTGATTTTTCAGAAGTAGATTGCCAGACCTTTCTTCCTAGTCTGTCTTAGCCTAGAAGCTCTGCTGAAACCTGTTTAATGTCACAGCAACACACTAGGCTCCACTGACAGACGAGTGGGGGCTGCACTTGAAATGCATTGGCCAAGAATTGAAGCTGGGTCTCCTGCATAGAAGGCAATAATTCTACCACTGAACCACAAACCTAAACCCCACAATGTGGAAGTAAGTAAAACATTTTCTAATCATGCCAAAGCAGTTTCTAGTTATGCTACCACCTCCAGTCTTAGCCTGGATAAGGCCCAATCATGGCCCCAGATCCTCTCCTCCTCAACTTGGAATTTCAGGCATTGATTGACAGCACCGCCAGAGCAAGCACAGCCCAGTAACAAAGGGAGGGGAACCTGGCCTTGCCATGCCTTCAGAAACAGAGTTCATCCTGCTTTCCATTTCTTTCATTCCAGAAATAGTGAGGCCCTGTCCATGGGCTTTGGGGAGTGCAGTGGAGCTGCCATGTCTTGATTTTACCCAGAAGTTTCAAAAGAAAGGAGCAATTCCAGAGCCCATCTGAGCAGGAATGAGGATCATGTGCTTAATACCCTCAACTTTGGCTAAACACGCTCCCCGGCTGGCTTGCGTGTGTCCTGAAAGAGTAAATATTTTTTAGAGAGTCAAACAAGTGATTTTGTTTACTAAATACATTCTGACATGGGGCCTGCAAAGAAGAAATACAGGTTCAGATTGAGTCTTGGGAACAGGAGCTGACATTCAGTACAAACTGTCTATCAGACACAGAGCTGGGTATGTCCACATTCCTCTCCTTTCTCCTCACAGTAGCCCCATAAGTCAGGACTATCACTAGATTTGTTACATATGTGGAATGGAAATCTGAGAAAGGATAAATGACAAGTAAGAAAATTAGGGTCCGAATCAGCTTGCCTGTTTACAACACCCATGCTTTTTCAGGGCACTCGGCTCAGCTAAGTATTTGGGATACCCCATCATTGCCAGAGGAGTCTCTCTGGGCTGTACAGATGATTAACATCCTTGACTGCTAACCAAAAGGTTAGAGGTGCAAGTCTATCCAGAGGCACTTGGAAAAAAAAGACCTGGTGAACTACTTTTAAAAAAAATCAGCTAATGTGTGTCAGAGTAGAGTTGTTCTCCATAGAGTTTTTAATACACTCTGTTATTTTTCATACATAAATTCACTACATCTCTAAACTACCAATAAAGTAGATATTACTATTTATATTTCACAGATTAAATACCAGAACCTCAGAAAGTTTAAGTACTTTGACAAAGCAATACAAACCATAAGGGAAGGACTGGTATTTGACTTTGAATCGTCCTGATAGCAAAATCTAAGACTAGTGACAATATTTCTTCCTAAACCTCCAATAATCACATGATGAATCTGCACCCACAATAACGAGTGGTCAGCCTTTCCAATGGCCTGAATATTTGCCTCTTCTCTGAGCTTCCACAATGCAGGGACTTCCAGACCCATGAAAGAAAATACTCAAATGTGATGTCTACGACTGACTCCTCCCCACAAGATATGTTTTTCTGTGTTTTTGAACTTTGCTATCAGTGCTGGGGTGAAATGATATCTCAGTGTACTTTTGATTTGCATCCCTCTACTGGCTACTGATGCCAGGTGGCATCAGGATTGGAGGAAGAACCATAACAACCTGAGATACGCTGGCAATACAACTTTGCTTGCTGAAAATGAGGATGACTTGAGGCACTTACTGATGAAGATTAAAGAATACAGTCTGCAGTATGGATTATATCTCAATTAAAGAAAACAAAAATCCTCACAACTGGGCCAATAAGCAGCATCACAATAAATGGAGAAAAGATTGAGGTTGTCAAAGAATTCACATTCCTTAGTTCTACAATCAATGCCAATGAAAGAAGCAGTCAGGACATTAGATGACGTATAGCACTGGGCACATCGGCCATGAAGGAACTCTTTCAAGTGCTGAGGAGTAAGGATGTCTCCTTGAGGACTGAGGTGCACCTGACCCAAGCCAATGTATTTTCAATCACCTCATATGCATGTGAGAGCTGGACAATGAATAAGAAAGACCAAAGAAGAGTTGTTGCTTTTGAGTTGTGGTGCTGGTGAAGAATGCTGAAAGTACCATGGACTGCTAAAAGAACTAACAGATCTGTCCTGGAGGAAGTGCAGCTGAAATGCTCCTTGGAAGTGAGAATGGCCAGACTTCGTCTCACCTACTTTGGTCATGTTGTCGGAAGGGACCATTCCCTGGAGAAGGATGTCATGCTTGGTAAGGTGGAAGATCGACAAAAGAGGGGAAGGCCTTCAACGAGATGCATTGACACAGTGGCTGAGACAATGAGCTCAAGTATAGCAGGGATCATGGAACTGGCACGGGATCGGGAGGTGTTTCATTCTGCTGTGCATTGGGTCTCTATGAGTCAGAAACGACTCGACGGCACCTAACAACAACAACAATGCCTACTGGGGAGTTCTGGTGGCACTGTGGTTAAAACATCAAGTTGCTAACTGAAAGGTTGGCAGTTCAAACCCATCAACTGCTCCATGGGAGAAAGTTGAGACAGTCTGCTTCCATAAAGATTTACAGCTTTGGATAGTTTGAATCCACCCAGTGGCTTCATGGGAAAAAGACCTGGCACCTGCTCCCTTAAAAATTGCAGCCTAGAAAACTCTATGGGGCAGTTCTACTTTGTCATATGAGGTTGTTTGAGTCAAAATCGACTGACTGGCACATAACAAGAACAATACGTGGCACTGTTAATTAATTTAAAAGTTGTTATCCAGTCTAATGGTAGTATGATCTTGAATTCTTTTCACTTCTTGGGCTCAATTTTCTTCTCTTTTCTTTCAAACAAAAGTGTTGAATTATATCTAGGATAGCAAGAAAGTGCCTGCAAACTATTGATCCACCCTCCTGTGACCATGGAAAACATTGCTAATAAATTTCAGCACACTTCCTGCCACTCCTAATTTGGCTCACACTGCACACTTGGAAGGCAGTACTAGTCAATAGGTGTTGTCAAATAAAATAAAATTGAATTCCCATTTCAAGTATCATATGTGCTCTAAGACTCTCTAAGAACCTTTCCACCTCTATCCTTGTATGATTTAATGGCTAAGTAATGCAGGCATGTGCCAAAGGATGATTTTTAATTTATTTTTTATTTTTATTTTGGAGAAAGTATACACAGCCAAAGAAATACCATTTCAACACGTACAATTCAGTGACATTGGCTATGTCCCTTGAGTTGTGCTACCATTCTGCTATCCTTTTGCATATCATTCCACCTCCAGACTCTTATTAAGCTCACTAAGTCCTAAGCTTCTCATCTAACCTTTTAAGTTGCTCTTGTCAATATGATCTCACATAGATAACTTTTTGAAAGAGGACAATGGTCAAAACAGATGTACTTTACTAATTAAAATAAGCTATTTTTTGGTTATTTAAAAAAAAAAATTACAGCCTTAGAAACCCTACAGAGTTGCTGTGAGTCAGAATTCACTCAATGGCAGTGGGTTTGGAATGGCTAATGATCACAAGCATTTTGTCATGTGTTTGTTGGTGGTCTGAATGTCTTCTTGTGTGAAGCTCCTGTTCATGTTCTCTGCCCATTTTAAAATTGGATTATTTGTCTTTTTGTTGTCAAAGTGTTGAAATTTTCTATAAATTTTAGTGATTAGTTCATTCTCTGATATATCATTGCCAGTTTGTTTTTTCCCACTTCTGAATAAATCTTTTGATATGCGTAAATGTCTTTTTAGCAGGTCTGTATCATCTAGCTTGTCTTCTGCTGTTTGTGCTTTTTTAGTTATGTTTGATAGTTTATTTGTACCATGTTTTTTTTTTTTTTCCTTTGAAAGTCTTTATAGTTTTAGATTTTACATTTAGGTCTTTGATTTATCTTGAGTTAGTTTCTATATATGGTGAGAGATTTGGTCCTGTTTCATTTTTCTGCAAATGGATATTCAGTTTTGCCAGCAGCATATGTTAAAGAGACTATCTCTTCCTTATTTAATGAGTTTCAGCCCTTTGTCAAAGATCAGCTGTCCACAGGTGAATGGGTACCTCTGGGTTTGCAATTCTGTTTCATTGGTGGATGTGTCTGTCATTATACCAATACCAAGATGTTTTGACTACAGTGGCTATGTAGTAGGTTTGAGATCCGGAATTGTGAGGCCACCTGCTTTGTTCTTCTTTAGTAGTGCTTTGCTTGTTCAGGGTCTCTTTCTTTTACACATAAATTTGGTCATTAATTTTTCCCTCTCTTTAAAGAATGATGATGAAATCCAGATCAGGATTGCATTGTATCTGTAGATCATTTTGGGTAGTACTAACATCTTCACAATGTTAAGTCTTCATACTCATGAGCATGGTATATTCTTTCATTTATGTAGTGTGGTAGTTATGTTTGTGTGTCAACTTGGCTGGGCCTGGTTGAGTGGCTGGGAAGCTGGTGGTAGTTATTCCCCATGATGAGACTGGCAATCAACTCCATGGTGGGATCTACTACAAGCAGCTGAGTAGCTGCCTTTGGGATGTGCTCTGCTTCCTGTATATAAGGAGAAGCCTTGGGAATGGTCTCTAGCCTATGGCATGCTTGGACCCTGCATGTAGCCGAGTCATTGCTCAGCGGCCTGCTATGTTCTGCCGACCTTGGGACTTACAGTGGACTTAAGTTAATGGCCTGCCATGTGGTTTGGTAACATCAGGACTGGGCCTTTTTACTTGTCTACCTTGGGGCTTCTCAGCCTCAGCAGCCAGCAGCTGTCTGAGTAAAGAAATGTCTCTAGCTCCAGTGGGCGGGGAGCAGGAGGCAGAGCTGACCCAAGGTGGAGGGGCTTTCACCCAGCCTCTAGAGCCTGGCATTTTGAACTTGGACTTAAAACCTCCAAATTGTAAGAATAAACTTCTGTTTGTTAAGGCCATCCCATTTGTGGTATACTCTCATCAGAGCGGCACTAGGTAACCAGAACATGTGGGTTTCTTGTACTAGTGTTTTGCAGGCTTCTTTGTAAAGGTCTTTTGTATCTCTGGTTAGTTTTATTCCTAACTACTTCATCTTTTGGGTGGCTATTGTAAATGGTATTGGTTTCCTGATTTCCTTTTCAGAGTTCTCTTAGTGTAAAGGAATCTGACTGATTTCTGTATGTTGATCTTGTACCCTCCCACTTTACTGAATCTTCTATTAGTTCTAGTAATCTTCTTGCTGAATCTTTGGGATTTTCTATGTATGGGATTGTATCATCTGAAAATAGGGATAGTTTTACATCTTCTTTGCCATTTTTGGATGCATTTTATTTCCCTTTTATTGCTCTGGCAAAGGCTTTCAATACTACATAGAATCAAGTGGTGATAAAGGACATTCTTGTCTGGTATCCATTCACAGGAAGAATGTTTTCAGTCTTTCTCCATTGAGAATAATGTTGTATGTTGGTTTTGTATATATGCCCTTAATTACGTTGAGGAATTTCCCTTCTATTCCTATTTTGTTGAGCATGTTTATCACAAATGGGTACTGGATGTCTTTTCTGCACTGATCATTTGTTCTTTTGTTTTGTTTTATTTATGAGGTGGATTACACTGATCGTTTTTCTAATGTTGAACCATTCTTTCCATACCTGGTATGAATCCTACTTGGCCATGATGGATGATGATGATGATGATGATGATGATGATGATGTATTGTTGGAGTCTATAGGCTAGGATTTGTTAATTTTTGTCTTTTTGTTCATGATGAATATTGGTCTAAATTTTCTTTTTCAGTGGTGTATCTGCTTGGCTTTGGAATCAGGGTTATGCTCACTTCATAAAATGAATTTAGAAATATTCCCTCCTTTTCTATATTCTGTAATAGTTTAAGTAGAATTGGTGGAGCTCTTTTCTGAATGTTTGGTAGAATTTGCCAGTGAAGACTTCTGGGTCAGGATTTTTTTGGTGGGAGTTTTTTTATGACCAGTTCAAATTCTTCTTTTGTTATGGGTCTGTTCAAATTTTCTACCTCAGTATACCAGTTTATAAGAAAAACAGAGGAACAAGACCACAGGAATACAATCAGCAAAATATTGACTGTGGGAAACTCTATAGGACAGACAACAATTTTCTATAACAAATACATTGCTGGAAAAAAAAAAATTAGAAGAACCTAGATTAAAAGACTCTTACAATTGGATGATATTTAATCAGATTAAGGAATTGTTGATTTTCCTAGATTTCAAGTTGGTATTATGGTTATGTTTATAGAGTCCTTATTTTTTAGGATAGGAGCTCTGGTAGCATAGTGCCTAAGAACTTGACTGCTAACCAGAAGGCTGGCAGTTCAAACCCACCAGCCACTCCTCAGAAGGAAGGTTGGGCAATCTACTTCCATAATGATACTGCCTTGGCAACCCAAGGAGGGGTTGCTATGAGTCGGGTCTGATTCAATGGCACATAACAACATAACAACAACATCTTTTAGGATTATATTCTGAAAAAGTATGGGTATAAAGACTCACTGCATAGATTTGCTTCAAAATAACCTGGTGAGAAGTAGTACAAGCATAAAATCATCGACCATGACTTGATATTAGTTCAAGATGGATGATGGGTACTTTGGATTTCATTATTTTATTCCATTTTCACATATTTTTTAACTATACCATTAAAGAGAAAGAGAACCATAGACAGTGAAGTCTTTTTTCAGGAACACTGTGATCCATGTTGCTTTGCAGTTTCTCTTCCATTCCACCTCCACCCTTCTACCAATTGATCATCCCAAACTCTAAACCAGGAGACTTAAAACAAAATCAGTGAGTATAAAGACACTGGCAGCAAAGAAAACAATAGCTCATGCTTATAGCACATGCAATGAAAGTGATTCGAAGCGTCACTGTAATTGAGTAATAAGGACAGCTCTGACCAGAGCTGCACTAGAAGTTTCAAAGAGTAAATTAGCATACAGTTTTAGCATTGTAGGAATATTGGTACATGTAAGCTGGTTTTGCAGAATATGTTTTTTGTTGTTATAACTTATTATAGAGATATTTTTATTAAAAAATAATACATTTCTGCTGAAACACTGCAAAAAAAAATGGTATTCTGTTTTCCTTGGAATACTAATGACTGTGTCAAAGGAAAAAGAGTTAAACAAAACATTAGAACTAGGAATAATTGTATAAATTCCTATGACTGATCAATGAGGTTGCTAATTATTCACTCTTGCTGTTCTCCATGTTTTGGTCCTCTGTTGTTGTTAGGTGCTGCTGAATCATCTCCAACTTATAGTAACCCTATGTACAACAGAATGAAATACTGTCCACTCCTGTGCCAGCCTCACGATCCTTGCTATAGCTGAGCCCATCATTGCAGCCACTGTGTCAATCCATCTCCTTGAAGGTCTTCCCCTTTTGCATTGACCACTCACTTTACTAAGCATGATATTCTTCTCCAGGGAAAGGTCTCTTCTGACAACATGACCAAAGTAGGTGAGCAACAAAATCTGCCCATTCTTGCTTCCAAGGAGCAATCTGGCTGCACTTCTTCCAGGAGAGATTTGTTCATTCTTCTGGAAGTCCATGGCACTTTCAGTATTCTTCACCAACACCACAACCCAAAAGCATCAACTCTTCTTTAGTCTTCCTTACTCATTGCCCAGCTCTCACATGCATATGAGGTGATTGAAAATACCATGGCTTGGGGTAGGTACACATTAGTCTTCAAGAAGACATCTTTGCTTTTCAACACTTGAAAGAGGTCTTTTGTAGTAGATTTGCCCAATGTGATATGTCATTTCATGTCTTGACAGCTGCTTCTATTGGCATTGATTGTAGAACCAAGTAACATGAAGTCTTTGACAACTTCAATCTTTCTCCATTTATCATGATGCTGCTTATTGCTCCAGTTGTGAGGATTTTTGTTTTCTTTATATTGAAGTGTAATCCATATTGCAGATTGTAGTCTTCCTTCTTCACCAGTAAGTGCTTCAAGTCATCCTCAATTTCAGCAAGCAAAATTGTGTCATCTGCATATCGCAGGTTGTTAATGACCCTTCCTCCAATCCTGATGCCATGTTCTGTTTCTTATAGTCAAGCTTCTCAGATTATTTGCTCAGCATACAGATTGAATAAGTATGGTGAAAGGATACAATCCTGATGCACTCCCTTCCTGATTTTAAACCATACAGTATCTTCTTGTTCTGTTTGAATGACAGCCTCCTGGTCTATGTACAGGTTCCTCATGAGTACAATTAAGTGTTCTGGAATTCCCATTCTTCTCAATGTCATCCATAATTTGTTATGATCCACATAATTGAATGCTTTTGCATAGTGAATAAAACACAAGTAAACATCTTCCTGGTATTCTTTGCTTTTGGTCAAGATCCATCTGATACCATCAATGATATCTCTTGTTCCACATCCTCTTCGGAATCCAGCTTGCATTTCTGGAAGTTCTCTGTCAATTTACTGCTGCAATCATTTTTGAATTATCTTCAGTAAGATTTTACTTGTATGTGATATTAACAATATTGTTTGATAATTTCCACATTCAGTGGAATTACCCTTCTTTGAAATGGGTACAAATACAGATCTCTTCCAGTCAGTTGGCCAGGTATCTGTCTTCCTAATCTCTTGGCATAG
>NW_006922286.1:881019-908082 GCF_000298275.1 Orycteropus afer afer
ATTGGTTTCCCTTTTCTTTGTTGAAGAGGGTCTGTGCAATCCTTCTGCCTAGTCCGCCATCTTGCCCCGCCTCCGAGTTTTGTCTAGCTTTCATCTTTACTAAACCAGAAGTCTCCAGAAGACAGTCATCATGTTTTATTCCCTTTTGTTTACCTAAAGTCTAATTTTGAACCTTGTACATAATAGATATTCAATTAATGGTAGTTAACTTATTTAATTTTGGATGGGTGCATTATATCATTAATATGGCATTCATTTGACAAACTCATCCCATATATGGAAGGGATCTGCCACAAATAGCTCCTATGTTGATTGTTCTATCCACATATTGTATAATTCTGCATATTTCTATCCAGACTGTATAAATGACAGTCATTTACCTCTAAACATGTGATAGGCTAACTTTCAAGAGGACTGCCTTTCCAGCATAAAATATATGTCTAACTCAGCCACTCGCCTACTTTTCTAATGTAAATAAGTAGCAATAGGATTGATCCTGAATTTGTTTGTTAATTTAAAGAAAATAAAAGATGGCATGAAGGTCTTGAAACTCATGGGAATGAAAATCAGAGAGCTTTTCACAAACATTGCTCAGTAAACATTCATTATGCCTGGAAAGAATGTATAATGCCTTCCCTGTGACAGTATTTGTTACAAATGGAAGACACAGAAAGATATTAATTCTATCTGATCTATTGATTTCCTTGGCATAGCACAGGAAGAAGACATTCAGAATTGCAGATTGTGTGTATTTTTAAGGCAAGAACTATCCTAAAAAGGTCAACAAAGTAATTGGGACGTAATAGGATTGTGTGAGATTACATTAAAGGCTACAGTTATTCACTTTATTACATTTTGCTATGAACCACTAAAATGTCTATCTATCTAGGCAAATTAGAGTTTATTCAGTTATGCTTAGAAAATTAATATTTTAGGGACCCTCATTTACCAACTTATGGATAAAATAATGTTTTCTAAAGGGTAGTGACTTTGCCTAGTTAAAATAAACATGGTTTAGAAAGGTATTCTGCAACTTTGGTAAGTCACATACTGAATTCACAATTCTGGCTCCAGTTTTTGCCATGTATTATCATACCATCGGAGTCCTTGGGTAACACAAAATGTTAAGTGTTCAATTACTGGCCAAAAGGTTGGTGGTTCAAACTCACCCAGAGGTGCCTACTTCCAATAGGTCACAACCATGAACAATCTATTGAACTGTTCTATTCTATACATATGCACCACCATGAGTTGCAATCTATTGCAACTAACAACAACAACAAAGAAATAAGTATGTTTCTCTGGTGTCCTTCAAAATGTAATTAATTGAAAATCATTATGGGAGTCTTTTGTTTATTAGACTTATCTTAAATTTTAAAAAAAAGCTGATTATCTAAAGCAAAGTTTGTGTTCATAAGTTAATTATATGTAAGTCAGATAAGTTAATATAAATACACACGATGATTGTGTACTTTTCACATTAAGAGAAACACACTCATGTTTAAGTAAAAAGACTGGTATAGTACTTGTTTACAAAAAGATTTTGTTTCCAGAATTCTACAGGTAACTACTCTTGTCAGTCAGAGACAATTATAATACATTTATGAGATAAATTAAAGACACTGAAGATATGTTAATGCCCTATGGTTTCTTTCTCCTTTGCATGTTATCATCTATTGTGAAGGAGAACTTCCCAATTATATCTGTTAGGGAGCTACCCCACAATTTCTTAGCTTCTGTTTGGAGCTATCCATGCTAAGCACATGGTTTTGGAGACTCCATTTTACACATTGATTTAATTTTATTTGTTCATAGTTCATACTTAAAGATAAGAAGTGGAAATTTAAGCAGGTCATGATATTACTGATCTAAATTCTTCTTAAGAATATAATCTTTACTTAGAATATGAATCAATCCAGATGGCTGAGTTAATTGCCCTCATGTGGGATGGCTGGCTGGTAAAGACAAAAGAGCTCTGGGTATGCTTTTGTGTGTCGCCAGCTATGTACATGCCTTTTTATCATATCTGTGTGTCTATTAGTGTATGACTGCCAACATATGTGTGTTTATGGGTCCATGACAAAATGTTTATAGATTATGAGAGTGTAAGATATATTTGGCATCCTTGAAAATGGTTAACATGCTTGGCTGCTAACCAAAATATTGGAGGTTCAAGTCCACCCAAAGGCACCTGGAACAAAGATCAGTTAATCTACTCCTGAAAAATTAGCCATTGAAAATGCCATGGAGCAGAGTTCTACTCTAACACAGAGTTGACTCAACAGCAACTGGGTAGTAATGGCAATGGTGGCTCAGTGATAGAATTCTTGCCTTCCATGTGGGAGACCTGGCTCAATTTCCAGCCAATGGACCTTAAGCACCACCACATTTATCCATCAGTAGAGATTTGTGTGTTGCTATGATGCTGAACAGGTTTCAGTGGAGCTTCCAAACTTAAGACAGACTGGCAATCGAGTTCTGAAATATCAGCCATTGGAAACCCTGTGGATCACAATGGTCTGATCAGCAACCAATAATGGGGATGACACAGGACCAGACAGCATTTTGTTCCATCATGCATTGGGTCACTGTGGGTCAGGGACTGACTCAGCAGCAAAAAACACAAGAAAGATGTATCTATGCTTGTAATACAGCAAATGTGCTCTTAGAATGGGAACTCCAAAGTATGTTTTATAGGAAATGCAGTCTTGGGGTCAGTGTGTGTGTGTGTGTGTGTGTGTGTGCTGGTGAAGTAAGGAGAAATAAATGTGTGCTATACTCCTATATCTTTGTCTGGGCAACTAGATACCCAATTCACTCCCATCTCCGGGACCTAGCAGGCTGGATGGCAGAGTCTCTGCTGACAAGCATTCCTATGACTCTAGAATCACTTGGAGATGGGGATCCTGGGGAGAGGAGTCACTTTGGACCTGAGAGTCCCTACTGGCCTTCCCTTCCCCAGGTGAATCCTTGAGATTGGGCTTGGCCAGGACTTTGAACACTGGTCACCCTTGAGTCTGCTGTTCAATGTAGTAAACAATCTTGAGGACTCTGGTTCAGTTTGGGGGCAAGCAAACGGTCTGTAATTCATCAAGCTTTTGGTTGAGGCCTCAAATCTGGGACTCTATGGCCTTCACTAGCTTGGCATTTACATCCATCTTGTCCTTCTTGAACAGAATCTCATGGCCTTTTCTTCTGTGACAGCCAGGGCCTGTGGGTACTCAGTCAGCACTTCCCACAGGTGCTCTTTGCTCAGACAGAAAAGATATGAATAATCCAGGCTCTTGATGTTGGCTATGCAGCAGTTCCAGACATATTCTCATTGATACCAATGGTGTTGAGTCCTACACCAAGCACAGGAGATTGTGTGACATCATCTTCTGTGACCATGACCAGTTGACCAATTAACTCTCATGGATGATGTACATCTCTAGGACAACATCTCCTTTGCGGCAGATACACTTGTCTGGTGAGTAGGTCTGGGGTTCATCCATCTTTATAATTTTAAATCCTAGCTATAAGCTGACTCCAAAATCTATATATCCAGCCTAATATCCCCTGATTTCCAGTCTTATAAATCCAACTGCTGGTTCAACATGCCACTTGACTGTCTAATAGGCACTATATACTTAAAAGAAATTTTGAGGATGTCTGGTAAGATGGCAGAATAGGCAGACAAGCTACACAGACACTCTTCAACAAAGAAAAGATAAACCAGTTGACATAGATACAGAAGATAATTCTGGAGCCCTTAGCTTTGAAAGGAAGGATACAGAAGTGGACTAAACACCAACTAGTAGAAGAACCTGAATGAAAACAATGAGTAAGAAGACAAAAGGAGCTGTGGACTGTCAGCTCTCCTGACAACATGGACAGCCTAAATATTTCTGAGTGGTGTTAGGACCAAAGAATTAACCTAAAAATTGGCCCTGCTCATCAAGGGCTACATGGACTACTGCATGGGTGGTTGATGACTGAAAAGAGAAACAGCAAAGAAGGAGGCAAACTGAGCTGTGGACTTTTGTCTATCCAGAAGTGTAGCCATTTTGAATGTTTACAAGTGGTAGCCATTTTGGATATTGAAAGTTATAGCATTCTCATTCACATTCCACCCACCTAAGAATAGGCTCTGCTTGCCAAAGGCAGCACAGACATACATGAGGCTGACAACTGGAAAGGAGATAGGTGATGAGTGCATAAGTGCTGTGAAGTAGCAAATAAAGGAACACAGTACCCTGCTTACCCAGATACATCCAAACAAAACAAAGAAAATGAAAATCTTCAGTGAATCACTCCAACATACAATCACCAATTAAATATGAACAGAAAAACATTAAAATGTCTTGGAGACAGCAGACCATCACAGTCCACACAAAGAAATAAGATAAAGCAGTAGAAGCAAGAGACCAGGATCCAGACCCAGAATACATCCCTGCAGAAGAAGCAGCATTGGAACTCCCTAATAAGGAGTTCAAAAGAATTCTATTTAGGTACCTTCAACAGACTGAGAGACAGATCAAGGAAAACACTGATAAAATTGAGGAAAACACAGACAAAACCCTAGAATAATTTCAGAAGACAATACAAGAACAAAATGACAATATAAATGAAAAATTAGAAATAATACAGAATCTACAGATAGAAATCCAGAAGATTAATACTGAATGCTCAGAAATAGATAACACATTAAATGGGCAAAGGAGTAGAATTGAATCAATGGAAGACATAATTAGTGAGATTGAAGACAAATACCTCAATACTTCTTTGGAGAAGGATCAATCAGAAAAAAAGACCAAAACAAAATGAAGAAAGCCTAAGATTCATGTGGGATACAATCAAAAGGAATAACCTACATGTAATCTGAATTCCAGAACAGGAAAAGACAAATAAAGCCACAGAGAAAACTGTCAAAAACTTGTTGGAAAAGAATGTCCCTGGTATGATGAAAGATGAGAATATACCCATTCAAGAAGTCCAATGAACTCCAAATAGGATAGACCCCAAAAGAAAATCACCAAGACATATCATCATCAAACTCACCAAAACCATAGACAAAGAAAATGTCATGAAAGCAGCAAAGGAAAAACAAAAAGTTACCTGCAAAGGGGAACCAATAAGACTAACCTCTTCTTTCTCTGCAGAAACCATACAGGCAAGAAGACAATGAGATGGTATATATAAAAATTTATATAATATATATAAAAATTTATATAAATATATAAAAAAATATATTAAAAAAGTAAAAAATTTCCAACCAAGAATTATATACGTGGAAAAATTATGTGATGGTGAAATTAGGACATTTCCAGATAAGCAGAAATTAAAGGAATTTATTCAAACCAGACCAACCTTACAAGAGATGCTAAAGGGAGCTCTTTGCACAGAGAATCAACAACACCAAAAAACAACCAACCGTAACACACATGATGACATAACTCAGAAACCAACACAGTTGTGGAAGTAAATAAGCCTACAAGATTGTAAACAGGGAACCAAAGACATCAATTGGCAAATGAGTACAAATGCAAAACAAAAAGAGGGGAAAAATTGTGTTGTTACAGAACTTCTAAAAGGTGAGGAAGCCAAGATAATTGCAAGATAGAACAGACTGTTCTAAACTTGGGAAAAAATAATAAATCACAGGATAACCTCAAAGAAAACTGATAAACTTTCAAATCAAAATTTTTTAAAAAAAGAGGACAAGCACAATTATTTAGCAAATATTAAAACAATAGCAACTAAGGAAGTGATAACACTACTCATAAACAAAATGAACTCAGCACAGAAAATTATATGGAACAAATAAATCAGTAACTCCATGAAAAAAATAATAACATAATGACAGCAACAAATTCATATTTGTCAATACTTACACTGAATGTCAGTGGATTAAATCCATCATTCAAGAGATGAAGAGTTGGAGAATGGCTAATAAAACATAACCTATCAATATGCTGTCTACAAGAGACACACCTTAGAGACAAAGACAAAAACAGACTAAAAGTCAAAGGTTGGAAAAAAGATATATCAAGCAAATGGTACCATCAGAGAGCAGGAGTGGCGATATTAATTTCAGATAAAATTGGCTTTAACACAAAAACCAACATAAGAGACAAGGAAGGACATTATAAAATGATTAAAGAATCAATTGAACAAGAGGACATAATTATAATAAATATCTATGCACCCAATGAAAGAGCCTCAAAATATGTAAATCAAACTTTAACAGAATTGAAAACACACATAGATGACTCCACAGTCACAGTAGGAAACTTTAATATACCACTTTCAATCAAAAATACAACTGGAAAGAAATTCAACAAAAATGCAGAAGAACTAAATAATATAATCTAACAACTTGACCTTACAGATATCTACAGAGCACTTCTACCCAGCAGAAAATGACACACATCTTTCATAGCCCATAAAACACCTCCTGGAGGTCTACTCCCAGCTCTCCTGACACTTCCAGCTAAGAACAAGACCAGCCACCTGTCCCTCCTCCAAGGCATATCCCCTTTCCTCTCCACCTTAGGAAATGACACTACCATCCACTCAGTTGCTCAACCTAAAAACCTTAGAATCATCCTCAATTTCTCTCTTCCCCTCACAGCCCACATGCAACCATCAGCAAGTCATATTAGCTCTGCCTCTAAAATACATCTCAAATCTGACCACTTCTTATCATCTCTACTACTCACACCACGCCCATCACCTTCAGATGCCCTCTGCACTACTGTGATGTCCCCTGGGTGAATCTACCATCCTCCTTTCTAACCCTCACTTCCTTCTCACCATCCATTCTTCCTACACAGCAAGAGCAAGCTTTATAAAAAAGAAATGTCATTTGCCCTGGGTGTATGAAAAAATGCTATAAGAAAGTAAACATTTTCACATTAAAGGAACAGTGTTCAAAATTGTAAGTGACTTATAGTGAACTTCAATAAATATTTATTGAACACATATTGTTGTTGTTGTTGTTGTGTGCCATTGAGTCAGATCCGACCCATAGCAACCCCTCCTTGGGTTTCCAAGGCAGTATCACTACAGAAGTAGATTGCCCAACTTTCCTTCCAAGGAGTGGCTGGTGGGTTTGAACCATCAGCCTTCTGTTTAGCAGTTAAGTGCTTTAGCCACTACACTACCAGAGCTCCTATTGAACACATGAGTCAGAATGAACTTCACAACAACTGGGTTATTTGATCACTCCTCACATGAAGTACAACCACTGATAACCTGCACTACATAATGGCCTCTGGATGGACCTTCCATCCTCCATTACACAGCTCCACTCCCCTCTCACCAACTGTTCATCTCATCACAGCTAGAATGAGCTTTATAAATAGGAAATGTATATATATATATATATATATATATAATATTAAGTTTATGAAATATGTTCAATCTCAACAAGAAATTAAACATTTTCAAATTAAAGGAACACATTGCTCAATGTATTACTTGGCACAAAGTGACTGCTCAATGAATATTTATTGTGTATATGAAAAGCAATTTTTCATGTATCGAATTGGCAAAAATTTAAAAATAAAATGTCACAGTATTGGCAAGGGCTCATGGATACAGCACTCTATACACTTCCGGAGAAGCTGTAGATCTTATCAGGAAATTTGTCTCAGAGTCTCCAAAATGTCTGTATATTTTGAAAAAGGACTTTCATATTTAAATTTGTAACTTGAGAATTTAATTAAGGATGTGCACAAAGTTATAACTTCTGCATTTTTTTTTTTTTTTACAATAGGATGTTATCTTCAAAAATTAGCTAGTGTCTTGATTTGCTCATTTGTTTTATTTCCTGTCACTTTAGATTACTTGGGAGTCAGAGGGTGAGAGAAAGGACATTTTCATGTCATACAAGAAAGGTTTATCAAACCTCTGTCCCAAGAAAGGCCAGTATTTCACAACCTTGACTGCATTTAAAACCTTCCAGATAGTTATTTAAAATATCCATTCCCTAGGCCCTGTCCCTGTGGCAGTTCAAACCCACCAGCTACTCCTTGGAAGGAAAGTTGGACAATCTACTTCTGTAGTGATATCACCTCAGAAACCCAAGGAGGAGACGCCATGGGTTGGGGCTGACTCGATGGCACATAACAACAACATAGGACAGTTTCAGGGCACATCTAGGTGAATTGACATAACATAGGCCTCAAAGACAATGTTAAACATCCTACTTTGGTGAATGGTAACTGGGGTCTTAAAAGCTTACAAGTGGCCATGTAAGATGCAACTATTGGTCTCTCCCTGTCTGGAGAAAAGTAAAAAAATCAAAGACAAGAAAATATTAGTCCACAGGACTAATAGACCACACAAACCACAGCCTCTACTACCCTGACACCAGAAAAACTAGATGGTGCCTGGCTACCACTACTAACTGCTCTAATCAGGATCACTATAGAAGGTTATGGATAGAGCTGGATTTAAAAGAAAAAAAAATTTAGAACAAAATTCAAAATCGTAAAAAAAGACCAGATTGGTCTGATAGAGACTGATGGAACACAAAGGCTTTGTGTTGTGGCCTTAGATATCCTTTAAGCCTAGAACAGACCCACGCCCAGGGAACAATTTTCAGCCAAACAATAGACAGACCTATAAAGTGAATAATAACACCAGGGAGGAATGTACTCCTCAGCACAATCAAATATACAAGACCAAAAGGTCAGCATTTGCCCAAAAACAAAACTTAAAAGACAAGGAGGGACAGGAAAGAAAGACGAATGTAGAAGGGGAGCCCAGGGAGGAAGTGGGAAGAGTGCTGTTATATGGAGAGGATTGCAACTAACATCACAAAACAAAATGTGTATAATTGTTGAATGGAAAATTAATTTGCTCTGTAAACCTTCATATGAACTATAATAAAAAGTTCAAAAAATAAAAGCTTCCTAGGGAGCTCTCCTGCCACCTGAATGACACTTGTCTTAGTGTGGTGGCTTGTTGTTGTTTTAGGTGCCATCGAGTCATCTCTGACTCATAGCAACCCTATGCACAGCAGAACAAAACACCACCAGGTCACGTGCCACCTCCATGATCCCTGCTCTACTTGGCCCCATCGCCGCAGCCACTATGTCAGTCCATCTCACTGAGGGCCTTCCCCTTGTTCATCAACCCTCCACTTTACCAAGCATGACATCCTTCTCCAGGGAGTGGTCCCTTCTGAAACATGACCAAAGTAGATGAGACAAAGTCTGGCCATTCTCGCTTCCAAGGAGCATTCCAGCTGTACTTCCTCCAGGACAGATTGGTTAGTTCTTTTAGCAGTCCATGGTACTTTCAGCATTCTTCACCAGCACCACATCTCAAAAGCATCAATTCTTCTTTGCTTTTCTTTATTCATTGTCCAGATCTCACATGTATATGAGGTGATTAAAAATATCATGGCTTGTGTCAGGCGCACCTTAGTCCTCAAGGAGACATCTTTCCTCTTCAGCACTTGAAAGAGGTCCCTTGCAGCCAACTTGCCCAGTACTACATGTCATCTAATATCCTGAATGCTGCTTCCATTGGTATCGATTGTAGAACCAAGCAATGTGAAGTCTTTGACAACTTCTATCTTTTCTCCATTTATAATAATGCTGCTTATAGGTCCAGTTGTGATAATTTTTGTTTGCTTTATATTGAGATGTAATCCATACTGCAGACTGTAGTCTTCAATCTTCATCAGTAAGTGCTTCAAGTCATCCTCACTTTCAGCAAGCGAAGTTGTGTCATCAGCATATCTCAGGTTGTTAATGAACTTTCCTCCAATCCTGAAGCCATGTTCTTCTTCATATAGTCCAGCATCTTGGATTATTTGCTCCGCATATAGATTTAATAAGTATGGGAAAAGGATACA
Source organism: Orycteropus afer afer (assembly GCF_000298275.1). Classification (NCBI taxonomy): domain Eukaryota; kingdom Metazoa; phylum Chordata; class Mammalia; order Tubulidentata; family Orycteropodidae; genus Orycteropus; species Orycteropus afer. The sequence continues at coordinate 890,870 of NW_006922286.1, forward strand.
GCTTTGATGCACTCCCTTCTTGATTTTAAACCTGCAGTGTCCCATTGTTCTGTTTGAACGACAGCATCCCAGTCTATGTACAGGTTCTTCATGAGTATGAATTCCCATTTTTCTCAATGTTATCCACAATTTGTTATGATCCACATAATCAAATGCTTTGGCATCGTCAATAAAACACAAGTAAACATCTTCCTGGTATTCTTTGCTTTGAGCCAAGTTTCATCTGATATCAGCAATGATATCCCTTTTTCTGTGTCCTCTTCTGAATCCAGCCTGCTCCTCTGGAAGTTCTCTGTCAATATACTGCTGCAACCATTTTTGAATTATCTTCAGTAGGATTTTACTTGCATGTGATATTAATGATATTGTTCGATAATTTCCATATTCTGTGGGATCACCTTTCTTTGGAATGGGTACAGATACAGATCTCTTCCAGTCAATTGGCCAGGTAGCTGTCTTCCAAATCTCTTGACATAACCGAATGAGTGCCTCCAGTGGGGCATCCGTTTGTTGAAACATGTCAATGGGTATTCCGTCAATTCCTGGAGTCTTGTTCTTTGCCAATTCCTTCAGTACAGCTTCAACTTCTTCCTTCAATACCATTGGTTCTTGATCATATGCCATCCCCTGAAATTGACCGGTTCTTTTTGGTACAGTGACTCTGTGTATTCCCTCCATCTTTTTTTGATGCTTCCTGCATCATTCAATATTTTGCCCATAGAATCTTTCAATATTGCATCTCAAGGCTTAAATTTTTTCATAAGTTCTTTCAGCTTGAGAAATGCCTAATGTGTTCTTCTCTTTTAGTTTTCTAACTCCAAGTCTTTGCACATGTCATTATAGTAATTGGCTTTTGTCTGCTCAAGTTGCTGTTTGAAATCTTCTGTTCAGCTCTTTTATCTTGTCATTTCTTCCATTTGCTTTCACTACTCTCCATTCAAGGGCAAGTTTCAGAGTCTCTTCTGACATCCATTTTGGTCTTTTCTTCTTTTCTTGTCTTTTTAATGACCTCTTGCTTTCTTCATAGATGATGTTCTTGATGGCATCCCACAATTCTTCTGGTTTTCGGTCATCGGTGTTTAAAGCATCAAATCTTTTCTTTAGATGGTCTCTAAATTCAGGAGGGATATATTCAAGATCATATTTTGGCTCTCGTGGCCTTGTTTTAATTGTCTTCAACTTCAAGTTGAACTTGCATATAAGCAGTTGATGGTCTGTTCCACAATCAGCTCTTAGTCTTGTTTTGGCTGATGATATTGAGCTTTTCTATCACCTTAGATGTAGTCAATCTGATTCTTGTGTACTCCATCTGGCGAAGTCCATGTGTATACCCACCATTTGTGTTGGTGGTGGCTTACATGTTGCAATAAGGCTGGAAACTAAGCACTGGTATTTCAAATACTAGCAGGGTCACCCTGGTGGAAATGTTTCAGCAAAGCTTCCAGGCTAAGATAAACTAGAAAGAAAGGCCTGACAATCTACTTTTGAAAATTAGCCAATGAAATCATATGGAACACAAAAGCACATTGTCCAATATAGTTCTGGAAGATTGCCTTTGTTGGAAGGCAATACACAATGGCCTCAGCAGTGGACTCAAACACATAAATGATCATGAAGATGACACAAGGCTAAGCAACATTTCCTTCTACTAAACATAAGGAGTAGGGGAGGAGCTGTGGATGTTCCCTGGTTCTCAAAACATCAATGTTTTGACTAGAAAATCAACTATTATGTGTGTAAACCAGGCATTTTAAGTCACCATTTAAACTTACATGTTGAAGAATGGATTTTTCTTAGGTTATAAAAATTTATCACAATGAAATATTATTCAGCTATGAAAAAGGGGGGAAGGTTGAAACATGCTACAATATGGATAAACCTTGAAAACATTATGCAGAGTGAAAGAAGTCAGATACTAAAGGGTGAATATTATGTGATCCTATTTAAATGAAATGTCTAGAATAGAAAAAATGTACAGAGACGAAAGTATATCAGAGGTTACCAGGGGCTGGGAAGAGGGGAGAATGGGAAGTTATTGCTTAAGGGGTGCTTAATTTCTAATTGAGATGATAAAAATATATATATATTTAGAAATGGGTAGTGGTTGTCTTAATTATCTAGTGCTGCTATAACAGATATGCCACAAGTTGTTGTTGTTGTTGTTATGTGCCGTCGAGTTGGACCCGATTCATAGCGACCCCTCCTTGGGTTTCCGAGGCAGTATCACTATGGAAGTAGATTGCCCCATCTTCCTTAGGAGATACCACAAGTGGAGAGCTTTAATAAACAGAAATTTATTATCTCACAGTTTAGGAAGCTAGAAATCCAAATTCAGGGTGCTAGCTTTAGAGGAAGACTTTCTCTCTATTGGCTCACAATTTAGAAGAAAAGTCCTTGTGGGCCCAGTGTTCCTTGGAGATCTCCATGTGGTGATTTCCAGCACAGGGACCCTGGGTCTAAAGGATGCTCTCTGCTCCCAGCTCTTCTTTCTTGGTGATGGTAGATCCCTTTCTCTCTCTGCTCACTTCTCTCTCCTTTAATCTCTTGTAAGGTAAAAGATGATGCAGACTGCACCCCAGGGAATGTCCCCTAACATTAGATCAGGGCTATGACCTGATTAAGGGTGTTCCATCCCATTCTAATCCCATTACAACAAATTGACTAATCACATCAGAGCACATCACTGAGGACGATTATATCATTACATAACTACCAAACTGCATCATTAAATAACTTCCAAATCACTGAGAAACATGCCCCAGTCAAGTTGAAACATATTTGGAGGGAACACAATTCCATCTATGACTTTGGTGATGGTTGTAAAACCTTGCAAGTGTAATTAATGTCACTAAGTTGTACATTGTTTAAATCTATCCTGGAAGATGTATAGCCAGAATGCTCCTTGGAAGCAAGAATGGCCAGACTTCATCTCCCCTCCTTTGGTCATGTTGTTAGAAGGGACTATTCCCTGGAGAAGGATATCATGCTCAGTAAAGTGGAGGGTCAGTGTAAAAGGGGAAGACCCTCAATAAGATGAATTGACACAGTGGCTGCAACAATGGGCTCAAGTGTAGCAAGTTTTGTGAGGATGGGTCACAACCGGACAGTGTTTCATTCTGTTGTACATAGGATCCGTATGAATCGGAGCTGACTCAACAGCACCTAACAACAACAACAACAATAAATTGTACACAGAAAATGATTAAAATGGCAAAAAAATAACTTTAAATCTCCTATAATTTATCATTAAAAGATAAATATTTAAAGTTAAAAATGTTAATTTTATGTGAATTTTACTTCAATAAAAAAAATTATCATGGAATAAACAACAACAACAACAACAAAACCTACTACCGTGGAGTCATTTCCGACTCATAGCAATCACTCCTTGGGTTTCCAAGGCAGTATCTCTACAGAAGTAGATTGCCCAATCTTTCTTCCAAGGAGTGGCTGGTGGGTTTGAACCATCAGCCTTCTGGTTAGCAGTCAAATAGAAAGGAGCATTTTGTTGTTGTTATTTACAAAAGCAAATGATGACCCTAACTAACTAGAGATTGGTCTTCAAATGTCAAAAGGAGTCTCAAGAGTATAGCTCAGGTTGCAGACAAAGAACAAGAAACTAGGCATAATCAAAGCATCTCCATGGTGCTCTTATCTTTTGAAATCCAATAGTCAGGTAACTAAAGTGGGCCAGAGTCTAGGTAGGTATTTGATCCTCAGACCAAAGCTAAGTGTAATTACTGTACTTGAAGCAATCAGGAGGAAGAAAAGCAAGAGCTTTAGTTCTTACGCCATATGAAATCAAAGTTTGGACAACCGGTTCAAATACCAAATTCATCCAGCAAAAGTAGGACAGATAGTGTGAGACCAAGACAAAGACAGAAGCCAAGAGTAACTCAGATGGAACTGGAATTTAGCATTGAGCACATGGAACTAAGATACCTAATATGTGCCTATTTGCCAATGGACTGCTAACCTTACAGGGTTTGGGAAGGTCAGTCTGGCTTTGAGGTATAAGATTTGTTGGCATCAATTTTTTTAGAGGTGAAATGAAAACAACAATTTTGTTTTGTTTTTCTCACACAAAGTAAAGAATTTCAGCAATTAGAGGATGAAACTTTGGCCCCATGCCAAGTGTTGTTGTTGTTATGTGCCATTGAGTTGGACCCGACTCATAGCAACCCCTCCTTGGGTTTCTGAGGCAGTATCACTATGGAAGTAGATTGCCCCATCTTCCTTCCGAGGAGTGGCTGGTGGCTTTGAACTGCCAATCTTCTGGTTAGCAGTTAAGTGCCTTCGGTACTATACTACCAGAGCTCCTAGTGGTCCTAATGTGGAAGTGGCATTTGGAGCTTCTAGCTGTCTACCACTATTCCTCTACCCCCCAGCATTTTTGCAAATTGCTTATGTGTAATGCCAACAAAGTGAAGACAAATTAAATGGAAACCTGGAATCCTAATGCACACCACTCACACCTTCCCAAAGAACTTTGTATTCAGCTGATTCCCTGTCTGACCAGATATCATTGTGCATTTTATTTCCCGTGGTAATGGAATTACATCAGTAAAGGAAATAGAAACTATCATAGAAATGCATGGGAACCTCTAGTTTATTCAACTGTGGCTTGGAGAAAAGAGCTTTCATGTTCAACCTTCTGACAAATGGTACTTCTTAAATTTGAATGAGCAAAGGAGGAAAGACAAGTATAGCCAACTTCACATACTAAAATGTCATCTAAGTTCATGTCTTTTTTTATTGATGCCACAGACAACTCTAATATTAAGCCATAATTTCTAAAAAGATCCAAAGAGAAAGAATACATAAAATGGGAGAGATGCAAACAAAAAGATTATTCACACCAGATATGAACCACGGTGTGTTTTCACATATACTCTTGATTACAAGCCTATGAAGTAGTTATTATTCTACCCATTTCACTTGAGAGCATGAGGTTCTGCATATTAATGACTCCTCCAAGGTAGTTGTTAGGGATTGAATTGTGTTCCCCAAAAATAAGTGTTGGAATCCTTACACCCATATCTGTGAAAGGTAGATAAAGAAAAAGAAAGAAGAAAATTAATGCATTCTAACTGTAGTGTTGGCAAAGAATATTGAATACCATAATTTTTCACATATAATACACATAGCACTCAGAAAACTAATGCATGAGAGGGTTGCACAATTTGTAAAAACATATAACATGTGCATTACTTGTATAGAAATACAACATTGTAGATTCCCAAAACAATGAAGAAATCAATCGTAGAAGAAACATGACCAGAACGTTGCCTAATGGCAAGAATGATGAGACTTTAAGTTGCTTACTTTGGACACATCATGAGGAAAGATCAATCACTAGAAAAGGCCATCATGCTTGGTAGAAGGTCAGAAAACGTTAGGGAAACCCTCAATAAGATGGATTGACACAACAACCAAAACAATGGACTCAAATATACCAATGATTAGGAAGAGAGTACAGGATAGGGAAATGTTTTGTTTTGCTATACATGGGGTGTATTGCTAGGAGTCAGAATGAACCTGCTGCAACTAACAGCAACAACATACCTGTGGATGTGATCCTGTTTGAAAATAAGATATCTTTGTTATGTTTATGAGGTCATATTGGTTTAGGGTGTATCCTATACCTATTCATTTCTGAGTTATGAAAAGAGCAGTTTAGACACAGAACCAAGAACAAACCAAGTAAGACAGATGCTACTTGAAGATTACCAGGGACCCAAGGAACACTCGGGTTACAGAAGCTGAAAATAACAAAAATTTTTCCCCAAAGTAGAGAGAGAGAGAGAGAGAGAGAGCCTTCCCCTAGAGGAGCACACACATGATGGAGGGAGGGGAGAACAGATGCCAGATGGCAAGTGTGATGGTTAAGGTTGTATGTCAACTTGACTCAGCTATGACTCTCAGTGGTTTGGCAGTTATATAGTGATGTAATTTGGCAGTTATGTAATGATGTAATTTGGCAGTTATATAATGCTGTAATCATCCTTAATTTTGTGATCTGATGTGATTAGCCAATCAGTGTGGTCTTCACACAATATATATATGGATATTCTGGTAAAACTCATTTGCTTGTTCTGGATCCTGCATCCAGCTTGTCATCATCTGATCTCTGTTTCTTGGGGTTTGCCAGCCTCCACAGCCCATGAGTCTGCAGCCTGACATCTGACCTGCTGATCCTGGATTTATCAGCCCATACAGCTACACAAGTCAGGAGAAGCCTTCAGCCTTCATCCTGACCCATGGACTTGGGACTTGGTAGCCTCTACAACCACATGAACCATTTCCTTGAGATAAATTCTCTGTGTATTTGTATACACACACACACACACACACACACACTTCATTGGTTTTGCTTCTCTGGAGAACCCAGACTAAGACAGCAAGGAACCAAGGAACTCCTGGGTCTACTTATGTAGTACCTACAAAGGAGTCAGCACAGCCAAGATTCTTATTCAGATGTTTATTCTCCAGAACTGTGAGAAAATAAATTTCTATTCTTTAAAACAATCCACTTGTGGTATTTATGTTACTGCAACACTAAGAAGCTAAGATAATAATTTTCAAAATTATCTACAGGTTTCATGTGTCTACAGGCTTGTAAATCTTTTACATTTTAGCCAGCAAATGGTAAAACTAAATAAAGTTCAAACTTAGTCCTCTCTGATCCCTGTATCTTTTATTATATGATACCTTAAATTATTATTATTATTATCCTATTAATTTTTCCAATCAGATTCCATAGCAAAATTCTGAATGTTTTCAATAGTGGCTTCAGTTCAAGTTCAAGAGACATCCCAAAATTATTGGTGAAATTCTACAGGGGAAGGGTGGCTGGTACTGAGGGAAATTAAGGTTCTACAAAGGAGTATTGGGGGTATAGGGTGAGATTAAGAGTGAGGGAGGAAAAAGAAACTCAACAAAAATGCAGAAGAACTAAACAATACAATCTAACAACTTGACCTTACAAATATCTACAGAGCACTTCCACAGAGCACAAAACAACACACATCTTTCATAGCTCATAAAACACCTGCTGGAGGTCTACTCCCAGCTCTCCTGACATTTTCAGCTAGGAACAAGACCAGCCACCCTGTCCTTCCTCCAAGCCACTACACCTACATCCTCTTTCCTTTCCACATTAGGAAATGACACTACCATCTACTCAGTTACTCAACCTGAAAACCTTAGAGTCATCCTCAGTTTCTCTCTTTCCCTCACAGCTCACATGCAACTATCAGCAAGTCCTATTATCTCTGCCTCCAAAATACATTCCAAATCTGACCACTTCTCATCATCTCCACTGCTCACACCAATCCCACCACCATCAGAAACCCCCTGCACTACTGTGATAGTCTCTGGGTGAATCTTACAGCTTCCATTCTGACTCTCACCATCCATTCTTCCCACATGGCAAGAGTGAGCTTTATTAAAAAGAAATGTCATTAGCCCTGGGTATATGGAAAGGGAACCAAAAAAACCAAACTCACTGTCGGTGAGTCAGATTCGACTCATAGCAGCCCCTACTTGGGTTTCCAAGGTGGTATCACTAAAGAAGTAGATTGCCCAACCTTCCTTCCAAGGAGTGGCTGGTGGTTTTGAACTGCCAGCCTTCTGGTTAGCAGTCAAATGTCTTAAGCACTATGCTACCAGAGCTCCCATATGAAAAGGAAGTAAACATTTTTTATTAAAGAAACACAGTGTTCAAACTTGTAATTGACATATTGTTGTTGTTGTTATGTGCTGTCCAGTCGGACCTGACTCACAGCGATCCCTCCTTGGGTTTCCGAGGCAGTATCACTATGGAAGTAGATTGCCCCATCTTCCTTCCAAGGAATGGCTGGTGGGTTTGAACCACCAGCTTTCTAGTTAGCAGTCAAGTGCCTTAGCCACTATGCTACCAGAGCTCACAATTGACATATAGTGAACATTCAATAGATAGTTATTGAACACATAAAAAACAATTTTTCACTTACCCCATTGTCAAATACTTAAAAAATGAAAATTCTCCAAATTGGAAGGGCTCAAATAACAGCACACTACTTCCGTAGTGATACTGCCTCAGAAACCCAAGGAAGGGTCGCTATGAGTTGGGTCCGACTCGACAGCACATAACAACAACATACACTTCTAGAAAAATTATTAATTATATTGGAAAATGTTTCAAAAATGTCCATGTGCTGTTGACCAGTAATCTCATATTTAACAACTTACTTAAGGATATGAGGAAAATCATTTGCATCTTTTATGCAGTAAGGCAAGAGGTTGAGAAATTCATGTCTTTGTTCATTTAACTTTTTAATTTTCCTTACTGTTCTATATTATTCTGGGAGGAGGGAAAGAGTTTTTATCTTTTTCCCTAGGAAGGCATTGCCAGACCATTGTCCTAAGACAGTGTCTCTTAACTTTGGCCACATTAAGGATCATTCAGGGAGTTCTAAAACCCACTGCTCACCTGGCCCCATGCCTGGAGGTTCAGAATTCATTTGGTCTAGAGTGGTACCCAGCATCGTACTTTTTAAGTCCCTTGGGAGATTCTCACAAGTACTCAGGTGAAGAGGGACAGACCTGGGACTTCTGATAGGAGCAGAAATGAGTACTCTAGCAGTGACCAGACCTCAGATGGTCATAGCCACATGGATCCCATGGAGATGAGAATATAAGCACCTGATTTGAGAGCAGTGACAAGGGCTCCTGACACTAGGTCAGCAATGAAAGGGGCACATCCCTGCCATGAACCTGCTTTGAGCTTGCTCAGGCAACAGGGCCCAGAAATAAGCTCAGCCCAGTACCAGGGCTCTACCCCGAAGAATAATAGTGGAAATGGTGTCCATAAAAGCCAGGTAACCCCAAGCTTTTCCTTGGCACTTTCTTGAACTCTGGACATCCAGAGTTCTGCTTTAATTTGACAAAAATTGATGGAGCCACAAAAATTCACTCATTCACTCAGGATATATTTATTGAGCATCTATTATGTAGCAGGCACTGTTCTAGGCACTTGGGACAAATAAGTGAATAAAATAAAGACCCCTACTATATATTATCAGAGGAAGTCATAGATTAAACAATAAACATAATAGGTAAGTAAAATATATAGTGGGCTACATAGCGATGAGGACTAGGAGGGAAGTAGAGCAGTGCTGCATACGAGGAGTGTGAGGAGGGGAGCTTTGAGTGATTAGGGTAGGTTAATTGAGATGAGTTTTGACCCAAGATTTAAAGGAGATGACAAAGCAAGTCAAGAGGATATCTAAGGAAAAGCGTTCCAAGCAGAGGGAAGAGCTAGAGCAAAGATCCTGAGACAGGAAACTGCTGGAGGTGTTCAGAAAACAGCAAGAAGACCAGGGTGGCTGGGGAGGAGTAACTTAGGGAAAGAGTAATAGGAGAAGGAACCAGAGAAGGATAGGGAGACTGAGGCAGTACATACCGTGCCTCGTAGGGACTCAGAGAGAAATGGTCAGTCACAGCAGGGTATTGGGGGACATGTGATCTAAGTTTTATTTTAAATGGAACCCTGGCTTATATGTTGAGAATAAACACTAATGGTTTAGTTAAAATCAGTTAGGAAGTCACTGAAGTACCCAGGGGAGATATAAAAGTGGCATAGACCCAGGGAAGTAGGAGTGAAGTTGTTGTGGTCAGATTCTGGATGTCTTTTGAGAATAAAGCCAGCTTAATATTTCAACAGGTGTCAAGAGGGGTAAGTGATAAAAATACGATTCAAGATTAACTTCAAGGTTCTTGAAGTTTCATGATTGAAGTTGGAATTTCTCACCATTTGTAAATCTTTAATACAGAACTGGGGCATTTATTGCATCCAAAATCTTCTGGAATAATGCTCACCTATTAGATGTGGGCACTTCATTAAAGATTTCACAGTCCTCAACTGTGTGGACAACTGATTCTGAGGCAGAAACCAAAACCCACTTGAGAACAAGGGGGAGCTGGAAAAGGTTGTAAGGGAATAGCAAGTGATAGAAATGAAAAGTCACCTCAGCAAATTATGTTGTTTCCAACGGAGAAGCAAGGGAGAAAACATCTTTACTGTAATCATCACTGGGCATCAGAATCCTAAAATTCTTAGCAATGAGGCAAGAAGCCATAATTCATTAACAAACTGAAAGAAAGCAGGTTAGAGTGAAACCATCTTGAGACTCCGTCATAAACTCTAGTTTCCCTTCCTACTCAGGAATGTGTCTGTTTGGTATGAAAACAAATCCTCTCAGTTTGGCTGTAAACTCAGCTAACAGAAGAAGCATTTCCTTCTGTCCAGGCCTCTGCTTGGTCTCAGGCCTTATGTTTCACTAAAGGTGGGGGCCCTGGGACCAACATCGGGACAGAAATTTCTCATCCCCACCCCAACATGCAGGAAGTAGTGTTGAAAGCCAAGTATTTGATTTCAAGAGATGAAGGCTTGTTCTCAAGGTCTAAACATTGAGCTATAAAATGTGTAAATTGGGTCATGGAATTCTGGCTGTGGTCTGTGTCAGGCTGAGAAAACCACATGTCATCTCACCACTCTGTGTAACTTAGAGGTACAGAGATGCTGGATAAACACACAAATATGCTGTTAATTAGGATAATAAAATAAGAGCCTCTGAGAGAACTTCTCTGCTGCTGAAAATTAGAGCCACCATTGTACAGGAGGCATGTAAAGTTTGACTTGATATCATCACCCAGGTCTGGTGGCCTAGTGCCTAAGGCATTTGACTGCTAACCAGAAGGCTAGAGATTCAAAGCCACCAGCCACTCCTTGAAAGGAAGATTGGGCAATCTACTTCCATAGGGATTCCATCTCAGAAACCCAAGGAGGGGTCACTATGAGTCAAAGTGACTCAATGACAGTGAGTTTGATTTTTTTATCAGTTACGCAGTGGCTTTGAACTTTTGTCCCTGGAAATATGTAAAAGATACAAGAGTATCTTGTTTTTCCATGAGCCAAGTTTCTGGAAAACATGAAAAGCAGATTTTTGCAAATAAAATTATATCAGGCATACCCCTACTCTTTACATTTTTATAGCACTTATCACCTTCTACCATTTTATATAATTTACGTATGTGTTGCATTTATTGTTTATTGACTATTTCCCTCCTCCTACCGCGTGTAGTTCTTCGATCACAGAGATCTTTGTATAAGATGGGTGCAGCAAATACTAGGGTTGTTGGCCCAGGTCCCAGCTAACAACTCAACTCCTGGTCTCCCTGACTCCACATTTGAAGCTCTTTCTTCTGTATAGTTCTACCTCTGGAGGCCTGGTATACTAACCCTAATACTTTATTATTCCAAAGGTGTAACAGGACTGTTTAATTCCCAAATAGGAAAAGGTTCTCCCTTTTCCTAACTCCTCCCTCAATTTCAACTGTGATTCCTGTTTTGTGTGATATTCTCCATACAGACATGGCCTCATTTATTCTTAACCTTAAAATTTCTAATCAATCAATATTTATTGAGCACTTACTATGTGACAGACACTGTCTTGGGTGCTTGAGATACAAATATAGAGAAAATAGACAAAAAGTACTAAATGATTCAGTCTAAATTAAGTCAACATTTCTTACATGCCCATAGAAATTGATCCTCTATGCAGTGCCTCTTTATAAATTCACCCTTAGACCTCTAACTCTGTGTTTAGAATCAATCCCGCATTGAAATTTCAATGTGACACCAAGGTTTCACCAATATTCTGATGTTTGCCTTTAAGATAAATAGACAGTTGGGCCTCTCGTACTTGAGGTTCTTAGGCTTTTTATAAAAGTGTCATGCCTTACACTTACCATCAGTGAACAAGTGCTCATCTCCCATAGGGCACTGGGAGAAAAGCACCACTGAGTACAAAATGTCATGGGTTGTACAAATGGTTGTCATTCCAAGGAGATGCCACACATTCCTGAAGCAACCAAAAAGCCAAATTGAATTGTTATAGAATTCTGGGATAAAGTTTTTAATCCTTTCACAAATCTCCATAAATCTCCTTCCATCTAACCACACTGGTTCATGATGCACCCATGTAGAGGTTCTTGCCTAGGCAAACCATTGGAAGTTTTCAGTTTGACTGTAATTTATGTGCCAACTCATAATATCTATCTTGAAAATATTAGAAAAAGTCAATATAATGAAAAGCTTTCCCCTGTCTCCTTCTTTAAACTCTTCTCCAGCTTAACCTAATTTCCTAAGTCACTTAGAGGCCTTTAAACAAAATGAAATCCTAATGATGTCTCTGCCATGAATAATTAATTGTTTATGTACAATCTCCTGAACAAAATCCATTCTCATTAGATTAGAGGTTTCCTCAAGATACGTGAGTTCATTATGGACATTTTTACATCCTTCTTGTACCCTTCTTTCTTTGTCCATCTTACCTGTCTGAAATCTGCGATTCCATCACCCTGACTGCTTTCCAGAGAGAAGTTGTGAGCCAATTAAACCTGAGAAGTGGTAAAATGTCTTCCTGCTTTTAAACTAACATGGCAGCTTAACTGAAGAGAGAGAGCATGAACATGAATTTTTCATGGTAAGGCAGGGTGGTTTAGTTTCAGTGGGAAAAGAGAAGCTTCTGGAAGAATATACGCTTAGCCATCTTCTCAGAAACTGACTTCTTCATCCATGAGTCTTCTTCCTTCGTGAGAAAGCCCTAGTGACTAAAGAGTACTGAGAAGAAAGGAACGTCATAACAAAAGAAATCCTGTGATTTCTTTTCCAGTGGTGAAATATAAGGTCACTGACACAACAGGAGAGACCTTAGAGAGCACCTCCTACTCATTTGACAAGTAAGGAACTGGACCTTGCTATCTGCTACAGTTGTAGCCGCTGGACCCTGATGAATCTCATCTTTATCACCATCACAGTCCCTCTTTTCCTTCTTCCCCACATCCATCTTCACATACAAATGTGTTCACTTATCCAACTGGATTGCTGAATTCAACCAGATTTCTTCAGTCTGGATTTGAGCTTCTAAACTAATGCAGGAAAGAAAAAGGCTTTCATCTATAACTTTAAACACATATTTTTGGTTTTTCTTCCAAATATAAAGTACATACTTTGGATTGTGCTAAAATTCACCATCCGTCAGTCTGTCATGCTGTGTTGGCCTGCTTGTTGCTATGATGCTGGAAGCTATGCCATCAGAATTTTCAATATCAACAACATCACCCGTAGTTCACAAGTTTCAGCAGAGCTTACAGACTGAAACAGACTGAGAAGAAAGGCTTGCCAATCAATTTTGAAAATTAACCAATGAAAACACCATGGATTGGGATGTGATCCTCAGAACACTCAACAATACAAGACCAAGAGGGCAGCATTTTCCCAAAAACAAAGATTGGAAGCCAGGAAATAGCCAAAAATATGGGCAAATGGAAATGGGGAACCGAGAAAGGAAGTGTGAAGAGTGCTGTTGCATTGAGGAGATTGCAACAAATGTCGTGAAACAAAATGTGTATAGATTGTTGAATGGAAAGCTAATGTGCTCTGTAAACTTTCAACCAAACCACAATAAAATGTTAAAAAAAAACTATGGACCACAACAGAATATTGTCCAATATAGTGCTAGAAGATGAGCCATTTAGGTTGGAAGGCATGCAAAATACAAGTTGCCACTGGACTCAAGCATAGCAACAATCCTGAAGGTGACACAGGACCAGAAAACAGTTCACTCTGTTGCACATGGGGTCACCATGAGTTGGAGCTGACTCAACAGATGCTATCAACAGTACCTAAATTATTGTTGTTTTTCAAAGGAATGGTCTAAAGAAGAGTTAGATATAGAATTGACTTGGCAGATGACAGGCACAGAGATTTTCTTTCATATTTTTTGTATAACTATAATCACCCAATAGACACAATTCTGTACCCTGTTATTTTCCTTCTAATCTATCATATGCATATTTTAGGTTACCATATAGGCTTTCCAACTATCACTTAGAATAATATTTCATTGAGTCGGTACCCTCTAGTTTATCAAAATACGTCCTTTTTTCCCATTTTCCTCCACTATTAATAATGCTGGAATTAGCTGCTTGGAATTAGCTGCTTTATGCTTAAAACTTTTCCAATATTTGAAATTATTTCCTTAAATTCTACTCTTAGAAGTGGAACTAATAGGTCAAATGATAATATTTAGGTTCTTGATATATATTGAAAAATAACTTAACAAAAAAACTGTTACAATTTATAATTGTATAGTGTACAGAACAGGGTGACTTAAATGTTTATTGTGAAATTTATTATACACTTATAGATACATATATATATATATATATATATAGAGAGAGAGAGAGAGAGAGAGAGAGAGAGAGAGGAAGGTATAGCAAATACATGCACAGTTTAAAGAAAAATAATAAAATTAACACTCATGTACCCTTTACCCTCACAACCACCCCCTATCAGTTTGTCATACTGTGGTAGCTTGCATGTTGCTATGATGCTGGACATTGTTGTTATGTGTCATCAAGTCATCTCCAACTCATAGGAAACTTATGAACAAAAGAACGAAACACTGCCCAGTCCTTTGCTAGCCTCACAATCCCTGCTTTACCTGAGCCCATTGTTGTAGCCACTGTGTCAATCCATCTTGTTGAGAACCTTCTCCTTTCTTGTTGACCCTCCACTTTACCAAGCATTACATCCTTCTCTAGAGAATGATCCCTTCTGACAACATAACCAAAGTAGGTGAGAGGAAGTCTGGCCATTCTTGCTTCAAAGGAATATTCCGGCTGCACTTCTTTCAGAATAGATTTGTTAGTTCTTTTAGCAGTCCACGGTACTTTCAGCATTCTTCACCAACACCACAACTCAAAAGCAGCAACTCTTCTTCAGTCTTCCTTATTCATTATCCAGCTCTCACAAGTGTATGGAGTAATTGAAAATACCATGGCTTGGGTTAGACACATCTTAGTCTTCAAGGAGGTATGGTGAACGGATACAAACCTAACACACTCCCTTACTGATTTTAAACCGTGCAGTATCCCCTTGTTCTGTTTGAACAATAGCTTCCTGGTCTATGTACAAGTTCCTCATGAGTACAATCAAGTATTGTGGAATTCCCATTCTTCTCAATGTTATCCACAATTTGTTATGATCCACACAATTGAATGCCTTTGCATAGTCAGTAAAACACAAGAAAACATCTTTCTAGCATTCTTTTTTTTCAGCCAAGATCCATCTGATATCAGCTATGATATCTCTTGTTCCACATCCTCTTCTGAATCCAGCTTGCATTTCTGGAAGTTCTCTGTCAACATACTGCTGCAACCATTTTTTAATTATATTCAGTAATTAAGATTTTTACTTGCATGTGACATCAACGATATTGTTCGATAATTTCCACATTCTGTGGGATCACCTTTCTTTGGAATGGGTACAAATATCGATCTCTTCCAGTGAGTTGGCCAGGTAGCTATCTTCCAAATCTTTTGGCATAACCAAGTGAGTGCCCCCAATGGGGCATCCATTTGTTGAAACATCTCAATGGGTATTCTGTCAATTCCTGGAGCCTTGTTTTTCGCCTATTCCTTCAGTGCAGCTTCAACCTCTTCCTTCAATACCATTGGCTCTTGATCATATACCACCTCCTGAAATGGATGATTATCTATTCTTTTTGGTACAGTGACTCTGTATATTCCATCCATCTTCTTTTGATGTTTGCTGCATCATTCAACATATTGCCCATGGAATCTTTCAATATTGCAACTCAAAGCTTAAATTTTTTCCTCAGTTCTTTCAGCTTGAGAAATGCCCAGCATGTTCTTCCCTTTTGGCTTTCTAACTCCAAGTCTTTGCATGTTTCATTATAATAATTGATTTTGTCTTCTTCAGCTGCTCTTTGAAATCTTCTGTTCAGCTCTTTTATCTTGTTAATTCTTCCATTTTCTTCAGTTACTCTCCATTTAAGGGCAAGTTTCAGACTCTCTTTTAACATCCATTTTGGTCTGTTCTTCCTTTCCTGTCATTTTAATGACCGTTTGTTTTCTTCATGGATGATGTTCTTGATGCCTGACTTTCAGTCATTGGTGTTCAGTGCATCAATTCTATTCTTTAGATAGTCTCTAAATTCAGGAGGAATATAATCAAGGTCATACTTTGGCTCTTGAGGACTTCTTTTAATTGTTTTCAGCTTCAACTTGAACTTGCATAGGAGCAGTCAATGGTCTGTTCCACAATCAGCTCCTGGCCTTGGTTTGGCTGAAAATATTGACCTTCTCCATTACCTCTTGCCACAGATATAGTTGATCTGATTCCTGGGTACTCCATCTGATGACCTACACATATACAGTCACTATTTATGCTGTTGAAAAAAAGTACTTGCAACAAATAAGTCATTGTTCTTACAAAATTCTACCGTGTGTTCTCTGGGATCATTTCCATCACCAAGGCCATGTTTTCCAACTACCAGTGATTCTTCTTTGTTTCCAACTTTTTCATTCCAATCACCAGGGATAATAAATACATCTTGACTGCATGTTAGGTCAATTTCAGACTGCAGAAGCTGATAAAAATCTTCAATTTCCTTGTCTTTGGCTTTGGTGATTGGTGTGTAAATTTGAATAATAGTAGTATTTTTTTTTTCTTTTTATTGTGATTTGGGTGAAAATTTACAGAGCAAATACACTTTCCATACAGCAAGCAGTTCACATACACTTTGTCTCATGATATTGACCACAATTTACCACAATGCAACTTCTTGCCTCCTACTTCCTCCCAATAGTTACCTCTTCCCTGTGCCCATTCCTCCATGAACTCCTACCCCCTGAGCTATCTCCCTGTGCAAAACAACCCTTCTTTCTCCCATGCTTGTTCTCTCCAAGGAGTGTATCTCCCTCAGGTAAATGTTGAACTCATATGCCTTCTATTGTTTGGCTGGAAGCCATAGGCATGCATTCAATTCCAGACCTGAAGGGCATCTAGGGGCCATAGTCTCAGTGGTTCCACCAGGCTCTATCGGGCCAGCAAGACTGGTCCACCGCCTTTTTTTTTTTTCCCAAATGATTTTGAGTTTTGTTCCACATTGTTCTCCCTGTCTATCCAGGATCTCCTATATAGATCCTCTTCCAAGTGGTTGATAGAAGTAGCTGGGCACAATCTAGTTCTTCTGGTCTCATAGTTGTATAGGCTGCAGATCGGATGGTGTACCAGTCACTAGGACTAATTGTTTCCATGAATTTTTGGTTTTCTTCATTTTTCTTTGCTCTGGACGAGG
>NW_006922286.1:935869-946008 GCF_000298275.1 Orycteropus afer afer
AAAAGAATGTGAAAAAAGAAAAATAAATAAAAAGAGAGAAAAAAAAAATCAGTGGAGGACAGGGCAGGGCACCCAGTCTCTGCCTGAGCACACAGACTGGGATGGAGTTCCTGCAGGCCTAGAAGGTAGGTGGGAGTGAGGGATAGCTGCACCTCTGTTCACCAAGAGAGTGTGGGGTATAAGAGTAATAAGAGGAATGTCACACCTTTTCAGTTGTGCAGGTCCGGAGTGTCCTTGGGGTTGCTGGCAAGCAGAACCTATTCTTAAGCCCCTGGAATCTGCGAGAGCACTGTCTCTTTAAATATCCAAAATGGTCAAGCCGCTTGTAAACATTCAAAATGGAGGCACCCTCCAGACAGGCAAAAGTCCACAGCTCAGCCCATCTTTCTCTTTGTCTTCTCTGTTTATTCCCCAGCCACCAGAACAGTCCTCTGTGCAGTACCTGACTGGAAGGGCTGATTTTTAGGTTAATTCTTGGGTCCTATAGCCACTTGGCACTCTCAAAGCTGTCTGTGCCATGCTGTCAGGATCCCTCAGGATCGCTGCCAGACCGCAGCTCCGTCTGTCTCCTTTTTTTGGTATTTTCATGCAAATTCTTCTGCTAGTTGGGATTTAGTCCACTTCTACATCCTTCCCTTCAAGGCTCAGGGGTCCAGGATTACCTTCTGTGTCTGTGTTAATTGGTTTCCCTTTTCTTTGTTAAAGAGGGTCTGTGTAGTCTTTCTGCCTAGTCTGCCATGTTACCGGAACCCCTCCCCAAAACAATTTTGGTAAAGGCAGCTCTTCAATTGAGTCTTGCAGATGTCAGGAAATATCTTGATATAAGCACTAATTCCTGGTGACCCTGTAACCTCAGCCAAGTCCCAAAAAGGGCAGGAGGAAGTGGGAAAGTGGCTGGGCAGAAGCAAATAGCATATTCTACTAGGACTACAGAAAAATTCAATGTTCAAATCTCCAGGGTCTTGGGCCTCCACATCTGTTTCAGAACCAGGCAGTTCCTAAATGCCTAGATATCTCCCATCATTTGCAGGAGCCTCTGAGGTAGGGTAGACAGTCATGGTTAAGTGTGTTCAGAGTCCACTCTCCAGGCTTTAGTGGAGCCAGGAGATCAATCCAAGGCTGTCTGAGATGAGAGCCCAGGCTGCCAGAACTGGATGCCCTGGAACCAACTGGAAGCTGCTGTCCCTAGTCTTCCCAAAGTTTAGCATCAGGCAAAACTGTATCAAGGCTAAAAGAGGGCAGCCTCCCTTCTGTGCTTCTTCATGCTACCCTAAAACAGCATCACCAAACCGAAGTAAAAGTCCTCCAGAGCCCACAACAGTACTGTATATGGTGTTGCACTGCCATCTAGTGATTAAAATAATAAAATGTAACACTACTCTCCTTGCCCCTCAAAAAAAAAAAAAAAAAAAAACCACTCACTGCTGTTGGGGCGGATCCCATACACAGTGACCCCTCCTTGGTTTTCTGAGGCAGTATCACTACAAAAGTAGATTGTCCACTCTTCCTTCCAAGGAGTGGCTGGTGGGTTTGAACCGCCATCCTTCTGGTTAGCAGTTAAGTGCTATGCCACTAGAGCTCCCTGCCTTTCTCTAGGCATTGCTATTGCATGGGTTTTATCAGAATTCTCCAGAGAAACAGAACCAATAGGATAGATTGGATGAATGGATGGATGGGTGGATGGATAGATGGATGGATGGATGTGCAAATCCAAAAAATTGGCTCACTTGACTGTGGGAGCTGACAAGTCTGAAATCTATAGGGCAGACTGGCCTAGAAACTAAAGCGGGAGTCCATCTTGCAATCTTGGGTCTGAAACTTTTAGAGCAGGAGGTCGGGCTGGAAACTCAAGCAAGAGTTGATGCAGGAGCCCTGAGGCAGAATTTCTTCAGGAAATTTTAGTTTTTGTTCCTAAGACCTTTCAACTGATTGGAGACCCACTCACATGATCAAGAGCAATCTCCTTTACTTAAAGTCAACTTATTGTAGATATTAACTGCATCTACAAAATACCTTCACAGTAGCACCAAGGGTAGTGTTTGATTAAATATCTAGGTACCATAGCCTGGCCAAGTTGGCACATAAAACTAATCATCAGAGAAATAGAATTAATAATTTGGCAGAGGTTGACAACCTTGAAGCAACATGCCAAGATTTAAGAAATTCATACTAATTTCATGGTGTGACAAGAAAAAGGCACTGGAGTCAGGTGGGCCCGGACAGAATCATTTTCCTCTTCTTCAATGGGCTTTGTGGAGTCACTGAATGTTCTTGAAATTTATTTTCCTCATCTTTAAAATAGAGTTAATAATATCTACATTATAAAATTATCATAAGCACCTAGTTGAGTATTTGGTTGTTAGTAAGCCCCCAGTAAACACATATTCCCTCTTTTCTACCCCCTTATATACAGAGAATTTCCTTGACAATCTGGAACCATAGGAATTTAAGGAACTGTTTATGGTAGGTATAATAATGTTTATTTAAAAAAAAAAAAAAAAAGTTTCTCTGGAGGATCTCAATTAACACAGTATTCCTGAGGTCAGCAGCTATTGCATGAAACACCCAACAATAGCAGGACAGCTAAACAATGTCTGTGGAGGGCAGCCATTAAGCACTGAGAGCTGACCAATAGTGAGGGCTCCTGTGGCTAAGTCTACAGTCATTGTAGAAGGCAACCTCTATGGTAGTACCTCAGAGTTGGTCTATGGGGGGCTGTTAACCAGCACTCAACAGCAGCCTCATATGCCAAAAGAACAATAGTTAAAGATGGAGCATTCCATGAACCCAACACTGGATCCTTCTGGGTTACAGATAACATGTAAGTCTAAAATTCTTGAATGGACTCATACTAGAAAAGGGAATTCCAATAATATCTTTAATTTCTTCTCCATCCTGACACAGAGGGGCTCAGAGCCAGCATTTATTTCATTTAGGAAAATAAATGTGACATTTCTTGCACTTAAGCATTGTGGATAAAATTCATATCCACTGTGAAAACTAGAAAGATATTAAATGATGATTCATTAGACTGGAACATTTAAAATATTTGTCTTGGCAAAATTTAAATTACATAGAACAGATTTCCTTGAATATAACTTCAACTATACTATTGACTCTATAGTGAATAATTGCTACATAAACAGAATATTGTATAAGTATTTCCTAATTTTCAATTTTTAGACTTAAATTATGGCAAAGCGTAAAGATTTAATAACCTGTTGTTGTTGTTGTTATGTGCCGTCGAGTCAGCCCTGACTCATAGCTACCCTATCTTGGGTTTCTGAGATGATATCACTATGGAAGTAGATTGCCCAACCGTCCTTCCGAGGAGTGACTGGTGGGTTTGAACCACCAGCCTTCTGGATAGCAGTCAAGTGCCTTAGGCACTACGCTACCAGAGCTGCCTTAATAATACCTACAGGACATAATATAATTGACAAAACTTGGATAATAAAAAGTAATATAACTAATTTAAATTGGTAGGTAAATAGAAGAAGTAGAGGCAAAGGTAAGGAGCCCTGGTGGCACAGTTTCTCAGGCATTTGACTGCTAACCAGAAAGTTGGTGGTTCAAACCCACTAGCTGTTCTATGGCAGGAGGAAGGAAGATGGGGCAATCTACTTCTGTAAAGATTTACAGCCTTGGAAACCCAAAAGGGGTTGCTATGAGTCAGAACTGACTTATCAGCAGTGGGTTTGGTTTTGGGATTTAGAGGAGGAAAAATAAATGGGTATATATCTTCATTTTTTATAACAAAGCAAAGAATTAACAGATACATGTGAAAGTTGATAGATCAAGAAATAGAGATTTAAGTATAATCCATTAAAATCATAAAGATAACCATCACAACTACTAAAATTAATGTAATAATAAACATCAAGAAGGGGGACTTAGTTGAATGAGTTGATCTTCTTCACACAAAGGAAAATAATAGCTACTATCTAAAATTGATCAATCAAAAATGTATAAACATATGAGAATAATATAAACATATAATAATAAACACCCAAATAATTTAAAACAGACACTTTTGACAATAGTTGCCTCTGGAGGGTAGGGGTGATATAGGAAGGCTTATCAGGTCCTTCTCCGTTGGTTCACATACCTGCGAAGACAGAGATGGATGCCATAAATCATAGTTAGATACAGATGTTTAGATGATGTAGTCTGGATCTTTTCTTAGCCTCTCCATCTAAGGTATGTATTCCTCTCTATGCTGGCCTAATTCTCTCCTACTCTTATAGGCTTTCTTTATGGAAGCCTCAAACTTAAAACTTGCAGTTTAACAATCTGAGAGGAAAAAAAACAGTCACTCTTTTTCTTGTTATTAGCTTACCATCAAGTTGATTCTGACTCATGGTGACTCCATGTATGCAGAGTGGAAATGCTCCACACGGTTTTCCAGGCTGTGTGTCGTAATGAAAGATCATCAAGCATCTTCTTCTGTAGTACCACTGGGTGGGTTCAAACTGCCAGCCTAAAGGTGACCAGTCAAGTGCAAATCATTTGCTTTACTTATAGACCTATTCTTTCTCTTACGGCCCATATATTATTCTAAACCCTGTGTGATTCACATACCAATCCCTTGTATTAGTCTCCCTTTCCAGAGGAAAAATATAAGGCTTAATTAGGACCAGCCAAGGCCAAACACAGCTGCTGACAGTGTTGAATAATATCTGAGAGTAGAAGCAAAGTAAAAAATGCTGAAGATTTATCCATCAATCATACAATACCATAAAACATATTATTATTCATTAAAATTTGTTTAAATACAGGCAGTTCCAACGTAGTCAAAAACACCCTGGTACTGGTACGACAGACACATAGGCCAATGGAACAAAACCGAGAGCCCAAAAGGAAACCTACCCACCTGAGGATAGCTGATCTTTGACAAATAGCCAAAACCCACTAAATGGGGTAAAGACAGTCTCTTTAACAAATGGTGCTGACATAATTGAAAGTCCATTTGCAGAAAAATTAAACAATACCTATACCTCACACTATATGAAAACTAACTTAAGATAGATCAAAGACTTAAATGTGAAACCTAAAGAAATGAAGTTTACCAAAGGAAAATATAGGGAAAAACTTAGGGGCCATAATTGATGGCGTATACTATCAAACATAACCAAAAATGCACAAAAAAACAGAAGACAAACTAGATAATAGGGACCTTCTAAAAATTAAATACTTACAAACATCAGAAGACTCCTCCAAAACAGTAATAAGAGGACATATAGATTGGGAAAACATGTTTGGCAGTGACATATCTGACAAGGGATTAATCTAAAAAATTTACAGAAAACATCAACACCTCGACAACAAAGAGACAAACAATCCATATTTAAAAATGGGCAGAGGACATCAACAGACACTTCATCAAAGAAGACATTCATTCAGGCAGCCAACAAACACATGGAGAAATGCTCACGATTATTAGCCATTAGAGAGATACAAATCAAAACAAGAATGAGATATCATCTCACTCCACTAATAATTGCAAAGTTCAATAAGACAGAAAACAACAAATGCTAGCAAGAATGTGGAAATATTGGAACTCTCACACAGTTGGTGGGACTGTAAAATGGTACAACCACTGTGGAAAATGGTATCACACTTCCTTAAAAACTTGGAAATAAAAATGATCCAGCAATCCCAATACTAGGTAGATAGCTTAAAGAAATAAGAGACATGACATGAACAGATAAATGCACACTCATGCACATTACAGCATTACTTACAATAGCAAAGAGATGGAAACAACCTAAGTGCCCATCAATGGATGAATGGATAAACAAACTATGGCACATACACACAGTGGAATACTATGCAATATTAAAAAATAATGAAGACTCTGTGATACACCTCATAATGTGGATTAACCTGGAGGACATTATGTTGAATGAAATAAGTCAATCACAAAAGGACAAATATTTTATCAGTCTACTATTATAAAAAGTCAAAGGAAGATTTATACACAGAAAGAAACATTCTTTTAAGTTTCCCAAGTATGAAAGGGGAAGGGAGTGAAAATTACTAACTAGATAATAATGTGAAAAAGCAAACCCAATGCCATCGAGTCGGTTCTGACTCATAGTGACTCTGTAGAACAGAGTTACTGCCCCATAGTGTTTCCAAGGTTATAAATCTTTATAGAAGCTGACTGCCTCATCTTTCTCCTGCAGAGTTGCTGATGGGTTTGAACCACTGATCATTTGATTGACAGCTTAATGCTTTAACCCCTGCACCAACTAGATAATAGACAAGTATTAATTTTTATGAAGGAAAAGGCAATATACAACTAGGGGTTATCAACACAGTATCCTTAAGGAAACTGAAGACACAGTGGTGCACAAGACTTATAGATGACATATATGACTATGAGACCAGAAGAACCAGATGGTGTCTGGCTACCAATGTCAACCACTTGGAAGGGGATCTATGTAGGAGATCCTTGATAGAGAGGGAGAACAATGTGGAATAAAACTCAAAATCATTTGGAGGAAAAAAAAAAAGTGGGGGTGGGGGGACTAGGTTTGCAGGTCTGATAGAGCCTGATGGAATCACTGAGATTATGGTCCCTAGCTGCCCTTCAAGTCTGGAATTGAACCCACACCTGTGGCTTCCAGCCAAACAAAAGACAGGCATAGGAGCTGATCATTTACGTGAGGTAGATACACTCCTTGGATAGAACAATCATGGGAGAAAGAAGGGTTGCTTATGCATAAGGAGACAGCTCAGGGGGCAAGAGTGCATGGAAGGATGGACACAGGGAAGAAGTAACTATTGGGAGGAAGTGGGAGGGGAGCTGTTGCATTGTGGTAAATTGTGGTCAATGTCATGAGACAAAGTGTATGTGAGCTGCTGTATGGAAAGTGAATTTGCTCTATAAATTTTCACCCAAATCACAATTAAAAAAAAAAAAAGATTTATAGATGATAAAGGTAAATACTATTATACACACAATCCTGCTTTATCAGTAATTAAAAAAACAGTCTATGAGTGGATAATTGGCAGACAGGCAAGAACAAGTACAGATAGGTGAATTGGATAATACATATGACCATATACAGGTTTGGAAGATGGTATTTCTATACACATATTTGTAAATATATCCACACATATAGTAGAGCAAACAGGGGGCAAAGTTATGAAATTTCTTAGACATAATCAAACATCTTGAGGGAATGAGTAACTGGGCCTTGGGACTCAGGACCTCAGTAGTATGGGACATCAAGGCCAATTGTCATATTATAGTCCACAAAGACAGTGTTGTACATCCTACTTTGGTGAGTAGCAACCGGGGTTTTACAAGCGTGCATGCAAGTGGCAATCTAAGGTAAAACTACTGCTTCTTCCTCTTCTGGAGCAAAGAAGAGTGAATAAAATCAAAGATGCATGGAAGCAATTAGTCCAAAGGACTAATGGACCACATGAACTTAAACCTCTATCTCCGTGAGACCAGAAGAACTAGATGATGCCTGGGGATCACTACTGACCACTCTGAAAGGGATCACAATAGGAAGTACTGGATAGAGTAGGAGGAAAATGTGAAACAAAACTCAAAATAACAAAAGACCAGGCTTACAAATGTGATAGAGACTGGTGGTACTCCTGAGACTAGGCTTTTAGTCATACTTCAAGCCTGGAGCTGAACCCACTCTTGTGGCTGAACTTTCAGTGAAACAATAGACAGACCTATAAGGTGAGCAATTACACGGGAAAGTACACTCCTTAGAACAATCAACATGGGAGAGCAGAAAGACAACATTTGCACAGGGAGAAAGCTCAGAGGACAGGAGTGCATAAGAAAGCACACAGGGAAAAGAGCTGCTACATTGTGGAGATTGCAATCAATGTCACCAAACAAAATCTGTATGAACTGTTGAATAGAAAACAAGATTGCTTATTTATAAATAAATAAATTTTAAAAAAGCATATGGGAATGCAATGCCAAGCTATTGCTATTTCAGGAAAAACCTTAACCCCACATTAATGTAGAAAAGTTCTGATTTTCAAATTTCAATTCTTTAATGATCACTAGTACAGGGCAATCTACTTCCATAGTGATACTGCCTCAGCAACCCAAGGAGGTGTCGCTATGAGTCAGGGCCGACTCGATGGCACATAACAACAACAGTAATAACTGAACACAATACACCAGGAACCGACAATATCAGAATGATATGCTTCTGAAATATGTCAAAATGATTACAGCTACTTTATTTATTTATTATTGTGCTTTAGGTGCAAATTTACAGAGCAGAATTTGTTTTACATTCAACATTTCATGTACATTTGGTTTCACTCTCCAATTACCATCCCCAACCCTAACCCATTCTCCTCCCCTCCCTGACCAGTAACCACCACCACCACCACCCTTGTGCCCTTCTTAGTTATGCAATCCCATGTGTCCTGCTTTTCCTCCTTGTGAATGTTGCTCCTCTGGTGCCCTGTGGTCGATTGCTCCAAGGGATTCATCTCCATAGAGTAGGTGACGCATCACCCTGGGTTGAGTGATCTGCATGTACATCTTATTTACTATTGGGCTGAAAGTCAGTCCTTGGGAGTGAGCTTTATCCCAGGCCCAAAGCGTATCCCAGGGCCATAGTCTTGGGGGCCCCACCAGACTCCATCTGACCAGTAATTCTGATCATTACTGTGTTTTTTAATTTTGTTCCATGTTTTTCCTCCCACTCTATCCAGGATCTCCGGTTTTGATCCCTTCCCAAGTGGTTGACATTGGTAGCCAGGAACCATCGAGTTCTTCTGGTCTCGAGGGCCATCATGTCCTAGGGCTGATTGTTTCCAAATGCCCTTCTTTTTTCCCACTCTTCTGTGCTTCCGATGATAGGAGACCATTAGCTGCACCTTAGATGGCTGCTCGAAAGCTTTTAAGACCCTAATCGCTACTCACCAAAGTAAATTGTGGAACAAGATTTTTATATATTTTGTTATGCCAATTGAGTCTGGTGTTCCCCTATACTATGGTCCTGAGTCAGCAGATCTGTTGGATCTCTCTCCCACAGTGTCTGGCTGTCTGTGAGGGATTGCTCTATGTCTGTCTTCTGTTGCTTCTGTAATAATTGAGGGTATTTTGTATCACTAGTATCTGTGCAAGATTAACCTCAGCTGAATCTATCTTTGGTCTAGAGTATAATCCTGTTCACTGACCTCCATCTGATCTTCTCAGTTGTCTATGCATTTATCTGTAGCCTGGTGTTTGGTGTTAATGGTAATGCAGCATTGCGGATATACTGGTATTAGCCTCTGTCATCTATATCTTATGTGCACAATTCAATGTCTTCCCTTTCCCCAGTATTATCATGCTGGTCACAGGCTCTTTCCATACCATCCCTTCCTTACCCAACTCAGCATATGGCCCCAACTAGTCCAAAAGTAACCCCTTTCCTTCCCTCCCTTCCCCAGTGACCTAAACAGTGAGTTCCCTTCCCTAAGCAAACCCTTCTGTGTCTTTTTACAGTAATGGGTTCATACAATATTTGTCTTTCTGCAGTTAACTTATTTCACTCAGCCTAATGTCCACCAAGTTCATCCACATTGTGAAATGATTCACATATCCTTCATTGTTCTTTAATGTAGCACAGTATTCCATTGTGTGAATGTACCATATTTGGTTATTCATTCATCTGTTGATGGGTATTTAGATTGTTTCCACCTCTTTGCTATAGTGAATTGTGCTGTGATGAACATGGGTGTGCATATGTCTGTTCGTGTCCTGTCTCTCACCTCTTTAGGATATATTCCTACTAATGGAATTGTTGGTTCAAATTGTATTTCTATTTTCAGTTGTTTAGGGAAACACCATACTGTTTGTCACAATGGTTTTATGTACCATTTTACAGTCCCACCAGTAGTGTATGAGAATTCCAATCTCTCTGCAGCTTCACCAGCATTTGTTATTTTCTGTCCTGTTGAACTTTGCTTTTTTTTTTTTTTTTTTTTCAATTGTGATTTAGGTGAAAGTTTACAGAGCAAATTGATACACATACTTTGTCTCATGACATTGAGTGCAATTTCCCACAATGCCACAGCTCCCCTCCCACTTCCTCCCCATAGTTACCTCTTCCCTGTATTCTTCCCTCCATGCACTCCTGCCCCCACCCCCCACCAGC
>NW_006922286.1:946971-976439 GCF_000298275.1 Orycteropus afer afer
TCTTGGATACACTCCCCATTTCATAGACATACCCATCTATCCATCCATATACCCATGTTTGCCTTCACTGACAATGCAGTACTGTATGTGCAAATTGTCTGATTTCTTGACTGCTTCATCCATTGGTGTTGATTGTGGAACCAAGTAATATGAAATCTTTAACAACTTCAATCTTTTCTCCATTTATCATTATGCTGTTTATTGGTCTAGTTATGAGGATTTTTGTTTTCTTTATATTGAGATGTAATCCATACTGCCAACTGTAGTCTTTAATCTTTATCAGTAAGTGCTTTGAGTCATCCTTACTTTCAGCAAGCAAGGTTGTGTCATCTGCATATCACAGGTTGTTAATGAGTCTTCCTCCAGTCCCAATGCCACATTCTTCTTCATATAATCCAGTTTCTTGGATTATTTGCTCAGCATACAAGTTGAATAAGCATGATGAAAGGATATAACCCTGACACATTCCCTTCCTGATTTTAAACCATGCAGTATACTCTTGTTTTGTTCAAATGACAGCCTCCTGACTTATGTACAGGTTACTTGTAAGCACAATTAAGTTTTCTGGAATTCCCATTCTTCTCAATGTTATACATAATTTATTATGATGCACAAAGTCGAATGCTTTTGCATAGTCAATAAAACACAAGTGAACATCTTTTTGGTATTCTTTGCTTTCAGCCAAGATCCATCTGACATCAGCAATGATAATGATATCCCTCATTACATGTCTTCTGAATCCAGTTTGGATTTCTGGAAGTTCTCTGTCAATATACTGCTGCAACCATTTTTGAAGTTTCTTCAGCAAAATTTTACTTGGGTGTGATATTAATGTCATTGATAATTTCCACATGCTGTTGCATCACCTTTCTTTGGAACAGGTACAAATATGGATGGATCTCTTCCTGTTAGTTGGCCACATAGTTGTCTTCCAGAGTTCTTGGCATACGCAAGTGCATGCCTCGAGCACTCCACACAATTTTTGAAACATCTCAGTGGGTGTCCCATCAATTCCTGGAGCCTTGTTTTTCACCAATTCCTTCAGTGCAGCTTCAACTTCTTCCTTCAGTACCTTTGGTTCCTGATCATATGCCATCTCCTGAAATAGATGAACATCAACCAATTCTTTTTTGTACAGTGACTCTGTGTATTCCTTCCATCATCTACTGATATTTTGTCTGGGTTTAAGTGACTCCATATAATATTTTTAGCTTCGACAGCCACAGCAGGAGAAAAAGATGCACGTGTTATCTGGAAAGGGTTTACAACCTGGAAGAAAGGGATACGAAAGTTTCCTGGGCAGACAAAAAAAAAAAAAAACAGTAACTACCATATTATATTAGGCATTTGACTGCTAACCAGAAGGCTAGCGGTTCTAACCCACCAGCCAGTCCTCAGAAGGAAGACTGGGCAATCTACTACCATAGAGATACTGCCTTGGAAACCCAAGGAGGGGTCGTTATGAGTTGGATTCAACGGGACAGCAGTGAGTTTGGCTTTTTTTTTTTTTTTTTTAACCATATTATATTATAGGGAAAATTGATAACTTTTACTTTTTATTTTATACTTTTTGGATTTTCCTTATATTGACATGCTTTTTTAAAATTTCATTTTCTAACGGTTTGCTGATGTCATATATAAATATGATTTGTGGATGTTGAGCTTGTATTCACAGACTATTAGATAAAATTTTAAAAAACTTTCTATTCTGATTTGAGTTAAAGTTTACAGAGCAAATTCATTTTCCATTCAACAGTTTGTGCAGATTTTGTTTCATGGCATTGATTGCAATCCCCACAATGTAACAGCTCTTCTCACTTCCTCCCTGTGGTTAACTTTTCCCTGTGTCCTTCTTTCCTATGCATTCCTGCCTTCTCAGCTTTCTCCCTGCACAAATGCTGGCCTTAGTTGTTTGTTCCAAGGAGTGCACCTCCCTGGTATAATTGTTCATGTTACAGCCTTGTCTATTATTTTGAGGAAAGTTAAGCCATGGGAGTGAGTTCAATTCCAGGCCCAAAAGGTGATGGGGGGACCATACTCTCAGGGGTTTCACCAGTCTCTATCAGACCAGTAAGCCTGATCTTTTTTGTGATTTTAAGTTTTCTTCCACATTTTTCTCCCACTCTATCAAGGATCTCCAATTTTGTTCCCTTTCCAAGTGATTGTCAGTGTTAGCTGGCACCCTTTAGCTTCTCTGGCCTCAGGATTGTGTAGGCTGAGGTTCCCATGGTCTACTAGTCCCTTGGACTAACTGGTTCCATGCATCTTTGATTTTCTCCACTTTTCTTTGCTCCAGACAAGGGAAGACCAATAATTGCATATGACTTCTCACAGGCTTTAAACACCCCAGTTGCTACTCACCAAAGTAGGATGTAGAACAATGTTTTTGTGCATTATGTTATGCCAATTGAGCTTGATGTTCCCCATGACCATGATCTCAAGCCCAAAGTCCCAGAAACACACCCTATCAAGGTGTTTTGTTGTAGCTGGGAAGTTATTATAATTTCACCTTCTGTTATCTCTATTATTTTTATGGACATTCTTATAGCACCTACAAATACATAGGTAGAAATATCATCTGCCAAACCTATATATATTCATGAGTATTGTCCCCTTCATTTGTCCATATCTGATCACCTTGCCTGTCTACCTGTGTATCCACCTATAGATTGTTATTACTGATAACACAGTATTGTGTATGTAAAAGTATTTACATAATTTGTTGTCTGTACTTCTTATGTACTTATGTCTTCCTTTTCCTTGGTGTTATTGTGCTAGTCACCTGCTTTTGGTACATTTCTTTTCCCTTCATCCAAATCTTACCTAGCTAGCAATTTTCCCTTCTTTCCCCTCCCATCCCTGGTAACTAACAAAGAAAATTTCCATCTGTGTGTAAACTTTTCCTCGACTTTTCATAATAGTGGACTCAAACAATATTTCTCTCTGTGATTGATTTATTTCACTCAGCATAATGGCCTCCAAGTGCATACATGTTATAAGGTGTTATGAGGATTCTTCATTATTCTTTAATGTTGCATAGTATTCCATTGTGTATATGTACCATAATTTGGTTATCCATTCCATTCATAGGCACTTAGGTTGTTTTAATCTCTTCACTATTGTGAATAACCAAACCACTGTCATTGAGTCTATTCTGACTCATAGTGACCCTTCTTTGGGTTTCCGAGGTGGTATCTCTACAGAAGCAGATTGCCCAGTCTTCATTCTGAAGAGTGGCTGGTGGATTTGAACTGCCAGCCTTCTGATTAGCAGTCAAATGCCTTAGGCACTATGCCACCAGAGCTTTACGTGATGAATTTTTAATTCTTGTTGTCTTAGTAATCTAGTGCTGCTATAACAGAAATACCAGTGTGATAAATACAAGTATGGCTTTAACAAAAAAAATTTATTTTCTCAGTTTAGGAGACCTGAAGTCCAAATTCAGGGAACCATCTGCTCTAGTAGGAGCATCTCTCTCAAGATCTACAAATCCTTGCCACTTTCATCTACTCCTCCTCAGTTCCCTGGTGATCTTACATGGTATCAGTCTTTCTCCATTTGTGTTTAGTTGTTTCTGTGCCTAATCTGTTCCTTTATCTCTTAAATCTGATTGTCTTCTCAGGACCACGGTTGCAGGCGACATCAAGCTCAATTAGCAAAATATACTACACAAAAATATTGTTCTACATACTATTTTGGCAAGCAGTAGACTGGAATCTTAAAAGCTTGCAAGCAGCCATCTAGATGCAACAATGGGTCTCTCCTCATCTAGAACAAAGAAGAACGAAGATAACCAAAGATACATAGAAACAATTAGTGCAAGGGACTGGTTGGTTGACCATGCGATCCTCAGCCTATATGACCATGTGACCAGAAAAACTAGATGGTGCCTACCACTGTCAACCACTCGGAGGGAGATTGGTGTAGGAGATCCTAGATAGAGTGGGAGAACAATGTGGAACAAAACTAAAAATCATAAGAAAAGACAAGATTTGCTGGTCTGATAGAGCCTGGTGAGACCCCTGAGACTATGGCCCCTAGTTAACCTTCAGGTCTGGAACTGAACTCACTTCTGTGGCTTCCAGACAAACAATAGACAGGCATATGGTACATCAGGTAGCTACACTCCTTGGAGTGATCAATCAAGAACAGAATGGCAGTGTTTGCACAGGGGAACAGCTCAAGTGGCAGGAGTGCATAGGAGGGAAGGACACAGGGAAGAGATAACTATGGGGAAGAAGTGGGAAGAGAGCTGTTACATTGTGGGGGATTGCAGTCAAAGTCATGAGACAAAAGATGTATGAACTACTATATGGAAAATGAATTTGCTCTGTATACTTTCACCCAAATCACAATAAAAATTAAAAAAAAAAGATTGTCTTAAAATATGTCCTACACTGATGTGGCCTCATGAACATAGCAAAGAAAACCCTATTCACAGATGGGATTAAATCCATGAGTATAGGATTTAGGATTCCAACACATATTTTGGGGAACACAATTCAATTCCTAACACTTATATATCTTTATATTATCTTCAATATAAACATGAGATTTCTGGATCAAGGCAGGTTATTATTACTTTCAGCAGTAATTGCATTGGTTCTTCATTCCCCAATTCTTCACTCTTCTGGGGCAATATAATGAGAGTCAGAGGGTTAGGCCTATGCATACAAAGTACATTTCTCCTACCACAGGAAAGAAATACTGAATTCAGTAATCTGGAAGTATATACAGGATGTGTTGCCTCCCTTCCTTCCTGGAAAAGAGAGACAAACTGTTCCCTAGATATTTACAGTCCTTTGGAATTTCAAGCCAGGCTCTATGGCTTGGGGTTTCACACACATTTGAAATGTACATGAATTATCTCAAAAAGAGAAGAGGGAAAGTCTCTACACCTAAATGTAAGTATTTGGAGATAAGTTTTATTACTCTTTGAAAGAGAGCAGATGACTCCACATCTAACACCCTTTAACTGCCAAGGCTTGCCCTTTAACCCCGTTTTAAGGCTCCCCTCCCCTGAAAAGCCCTAAGTATGCAGAAATATAAAATATTTTCTCTATAGTCTCACACCCTGATAAATTCATTACTATTTCTAATCTCTTGATTCTTTTGGATTTCTTATACACTCTCTGTCATCTATGAATTTTTTTCCTTTCTATCTTTCCCTTGTCTTATTGCTTTGCAAGAATTCTTGGTACAATGTTGAATAGAAGTGGTGATGGAAAACATGTCTTGTTGCTGATCTTGAAGAAAAGCTTTCAAGACTTTGATGTTACATGTAATTTTTTTTTTAAATTTTTCTTAGATATTCTTTATTAGATTAAAAAATTTCCTCTCTATTCATAGTTTGCCAAGAGTTTTTATCATGAATGAACGTTGAGTTTTAGCAGATTATTTTTCTACAACTATTAAAATGATCATGATTTTTCTTCATCTATTAAAATGATCATGATTTTTCTTCTTTATTATGCTAATAGGGAGCTCTGGTAGCACAGTGTCTAAGGCATTTGACCGCTAACCAGAAGTCTGGTGGTTCAAACCAGCCACTCCTCAGAAGGAAGGTTGGGCAATCTACTTCTATAGTGATGCTGCCTTGGCAACCCAAGGAGGGGTCACTGTGAGTCAGATCCAACTAGTCGGGAGTTAGTTTTGGTTTTATTATGCTAATATGGTGAACTTTATTGATTGGATTTCACATGTTCAACCAACCTTGCATTCCAGGAATAAAACTTTGTTGTGATATTTTTTCTTTTGGAAAAAATATTTGTTTCAATTTGTTAATATTTTATTTAGGATTTTTTTTCATCTATTGTCATAAGAATGATTTATCTGCAAATTGCCTTTTTCATGTCCTTGCCAGATTTTGGCATCCAGGTTATGCTGATCTTATAAAACAAGTTAGGAAGTCTTCCCTCTTTCTCTGCTCTCTGGATGAGTTAGTCTAAAATTGGTGTTATTTCTTTCTTTAACGTTAGGTAGTATTCATCAATGAAGACATCCAGGTCTGTAACTTTCTTTGGAAAATGTTTTTAAATATAGTTTAGACTACTAAAGGACTATTCAGATTTTTAATTCTGTGTCAGTTTTGATAAATTGTAGTTATTTAGGAATTTACCTATTCCATCTGCATTTTCAAATTTATTGTTATAAAGTTCTTCATAATATTCTTTTATTATCATCTTAATATCTACAGGATCTACATAGTTAATAGTCCTATTTAATTCCTTATGTTGGTTATCTATGTCTTCTCTCATTTTTCTTTATCTTTCCAGGGGATTACCAATTTTGTCATTTTAAAAAGCCAAATTTTGCTTTGTTGATCCACTCTATTGTGTGTTTTTATTTCATTAATTTCTGACTTTTATTATTTTCTTCTATATCTTTAGAGTTAATTTACTGCTATTTTTTCTAACTTCTTGAAATGGATTTATTTCCTAATATATACATTGAAGGCATACATTTTGTATTTGGATTATTATTTGGTTAAAAATATTTTAAATTTCCATTGTGATTTCTTCTTTGATCCATACATATATTATTTGGAAGGTGTGATAGTTGGAGCTGTGTGTCAACTTGGCTGGACCATAATTCTGTGTGGTTTAAGCAATTGTGATGTGGGTTGTTCCAATGATAGGATCAGATGTGTATGTTTTGAGCAGCCAATCTGTTGAAAGGGAGTTTCCCTAGGGGTGTGGCCTGCTTCAAGTATATTTGTGGATATCCTGGGAAAAGAGACATTCTTCTGTGGATTGGGATTCTGTCATGCTCCCTACAACCATCCATAAGTGAACAATCCACCAACCTTAACCACAACAAACATTTAGAGCCTTCAGCTTCCAGCATTGAGTGTTTAGCCTGTTTTGTACCAACTTTATATATTTAAGACCCCATAAAGCATTATTATTTATATAGTCAATGTCCTTTTAGGTCTATACATGTGTACTCTTTCCATTGCTTTTTGATTCTCCATCTCCAAGCTGTGATGTGATCACTTTCTAATGGAAAAACACCCTTCAGTACATTTCCTTGTTTGTGGTACTTTCCAGTAGTGAGAAATTCTGTTCTTGTTTGTCTGAAAATGTCTCTTGAAGGATATCTTTGCTGTACATAGTCTTCCAGGTTGGCAGTTTTCTTTAAGCTCTTTGAAAATATCCATTCCACTGAATTCCAACTTTCATTATTTTCCCTGAGGAAGGGGGGGAAAATCACTTATCAGACTCATTGTTGCCCTTTTGAAGATAATCTATATTTATTTTCCTCTGGCTAATTTTAAAAATTGTCTTTTTCAGAAGTTTTACTATATAGCCACTAGGTGTGATTTTCTTTTTTGTGTATCTTGCTTGGGTTCAGTAGTCTTTCTCACATCTCTGGCTCAATGTCTTTTCATCAAATTTGGAAAATTCTTGGCCATGAACTCTTCAAATATTCTATCTGCCCTATTCTCTGCCAGCACCAGTTTGCTTATTTTCTGACTTTTCAGTTCACTAATTCACTCTTAAACTGTGTCTAACCAATCAAAGCCATCTACTGATTTCTTAATTTTAGTTATTGAGTTTTTCAATACTAGAATTTCCTTTTTTGAAATACGGTTTCCAGTTCTTTGCTATTTCTCTATCTTGTGATTTAATTCCTTAAACATTTTAATCAGTAATTGTAAGGTCAGGTAATGCTAAATATCTGAATTACCTTGGGGTTCCATTTCTATTCACTTTTTCTCATTTTTAGTTACATCTTGTATTTTTGTATTCCTGTTTTTTTTTTTTTTTTACTGATTAGCAGGCTGAAAAAAGTAGAGAAAATAAATTGTTATAGGGGATTGGGAGCTCTGGTGGCGTAGTGCCTAAGGCATTTGACTGCTAACCAGAAGTCTGGCTGTTCAAACCCACTAGCCACTCCTCAGAAGGAAGATTGGACAATCTACTTCCACAGAGATACTGCCTTAGAAACCCAAGGAGGGTTGAGGTTCCCTTCCCCCAGAGGGGATTTATTCTTGCTTCTGGCTGTTCACTAAGTTTGGAGCAAAATACCTCAATCAATTAAAGACTGAGATGATTTGAGGCTGGGCTTTAGTCCTTGTAACTACAGGTCCATTTCCAGTTCACCTTTATTCAAGGAGTAGTTCTCTGGAGTCCTGAAAGAAAGCCTGGGTTGTTTACAAGGGCCACTTCCATCTGGTGGATCCTAAACTCTAGTTCTTCTTCCCTATGAGTCCTCCAAAAATTCTTCTGTTTCTCTGCCACTTCTCTTGAATCATTAAATGCTTGGTGGGGAAAAGTGGTTACCAACCATCAAGATCACCTTTCTAGAATACTTGTGCCTGCTTTCTTGGTAGCTATCTGATGCCTTAAACAACAGGTATATCCTAGCTTTTCTCATTTCCTTAGCAGAAGAGTTGGTGCAAAACAAGCTGAACACTCAATGCTGGAGGCTGAACACTCTAGATGCTTGTGGTGGTTAAGGTTGTTGTCAACTTGGCTGGGCTTTGTTGAGTGGCTGGGCAGCTGAATGGAGTTATTCCCCGTGGTGAGATTGGAAATCAGTTCCATTGAGGACTCTACTGGAGCAGCTGAGTAGCTGCTTTAAGGATGTGGTCTGCTTCCAGTATGTAAGAAGCAGCTTTGAGGACAGTCTTTTGCTTTTCGGCATGTTTGAACACTCCATGTAACCAAGTCTTCCTTCAGTAGCCTGCCGATCTTGCAATTTTCAATTGACTTGAATTAATGTCCTGTTGTGTGGTTTGGTAACAATAGGACTGTGCCTTTTTACTTGTCGACCTTGGGTCTGTCAGCCTCAGCAGCCAGCAGCTGTCTGAGTGAAGAATAGCTCCCAGCTTCAGTGGGCCGGGAGCAGGAGGAAGAGCTGAAGCCCAAGTTGAGGGCCAGCCCCTAGAGCCTGGAACTTTGAACTCAGACTTAAAAGCCTCCAAACTGTAAGAGAATAAATTCCTGTTTGTTAAAGCCATCCCATTTGTGGTATATTCCTGTCAGAGTGGCACTAGGTAACCAAAACAATACCTTATTTTTTAAATAATTAATTAATTTGAAAACTCTCAAGCTCAGAGTAGAATAGACTTGGGTTCAAATCTTGATTCTTTCACTTACTGATGTGTGTGGCTTGAGCAAACTATTTAATCTCTTTGAGTTTCAAGTGTCTTCTTCTGCAAAACGAATGATAAAGTAGTACTTACCTCAAGTTGTAAGAATTTTTTAAAATGCAGTTTAGTACTTAGCATAGGAATATAGCAAGTGTACAAATAATAGTAGTAACAATTTTTAAAGCATCATAATTAATGACTTTTATCATTATGTAATTGGAAGAGGTGGCACGATGACAGCCTTTCTCCTATGCAACCTTTGACAGAGGTGAACTGGTAAAAACTCTAAAATGACCTTAATTTTTCCAGATTTCTCATATTCTAGCTTTGAAAATACTTGGGTGGAGTGGCTTACTGCACATATGAAATAGTTTATGGAGGCTGTGGAATATTCAATATGTAAAGTAGATCAACTGGAGGAAAAGCCAGAATTCAGCAGTCTGATCCAGGAAGCAGGAGGATTCATGAAAATGGTCCCTTACACTAGGGCTACAGGGTTCATCTTCCAAGTGTAATGGGGAGCTGTTGCCATTGGGCTTTGCTCTAGAAAGGGGAGACATATCTTTTGCTACCCTTCTTATATCAGGGAAGGAGCCCTGTTGTGCTCGGGAAAAGCTGTCCACTTACTAAGAGTCCTGGACAGTCAGGAAGTCCAGTGCTTTGAAACAGGTATCCTGTGCTCTCTTTGTAACAAAAACCTTCATTTCAAATATTCCACAGTATCTTTTAATAAAAGGCTTGCATTGCTCCTCAACACTTAGGTTTAAGAAGTATCATTCTTTCTTTCGTTGTAAATATATTTTTAAAAAGCTTTTAAATGTTTAAATAATAAAACATCAAAATATTATTTATATATAAGCTACACAGAAAATAAATAAAAGCCCTTTATACTCAGCACAGGGTAGGTTTCTATCAGGTCCCAGGTTGCAGTTACAGGGTGTAATGCTAACAAAGCAACCTGGAGAGGGAGCCTACTCCAAATTGGGTCTCCCAGGAAAGACTTGTGAGTTGACAACACCATACTCCAGAGCCTGGTACAGTCTGGCAGAACCAGTAACACCATTTTATTAGCACATCCAGATACAATCAGGCCGTAGGGTCTGACTTACACCAGACTTACGCAAAGCTGATGATTATCAGCACACTTATTAGTCAAGTAACAAGGAGGCAAAACTGCCACTGGAACTATATAATAGAGGCTCCAATACAGCCTTTTCTCCCACTAATTTCAAAAGGCAAATTTCAATGGTGATGGTGGAAACAGAGCCACAAAAATTAGAATAACGATGGATGATGGCATCAAACTATGGTGTAAATGTTTCCAATTCTCCAGCCCTCAGGGGATCACCCTTTCCTTTTACCCATATAACATAATCTGACCCTCTCACTTCTACTACTTGACTGCAGAAAATCAAGTCTTTATTAATGCCGCTCCCTAAGTAATGTGACAAATCCTGAGATATGTTTATATTCCACAAATCCATCCTGGTTGTTGCTAGTCACATTTTCACCTAGAGACCAGAGTCAGGGCTTCTTCACTGCTGTATTTTTGCTATATGGAAACCATTTCCAAGCCACTACTGCCTTCTTGGCACTGTCAAACCCCAGCATATGGACACAGTCCCTCTCTCATTCTCCAAAACACAGCTGACACTGGCCTGTAGTGTTTGACAAAGACTTACTGAAAATGAGAATAGCATAACGGAATTAACAATATGAAGGAAAAAATTAAAAGTGGGTAATGAATTCTAGTGTTCCCAGAACTCTTAGCCACACTGCTTCCAGGAGGAAATTTATTGACTAATATGTTACTCTTTAGGCCCCAGTCTTCAGTTAGGAATCAAAGACCTACTCATTTCCTGGGGAGGAATAGCTCCCAGAATGTTGCTGCCCTTTAGGAATTTTAGGGCTCCAGTTCTCTTCTAACTCTTGCCAGAAGAAATGAGACTGTTAAATCTCATAATTTACATCTCTGCATTCTTACTCTCCCAACCCCACTGTCCCCACTTTAGGAGATGACCCATGGAACATTTCTTCCAGTTTTGACAGTTTATCAATTAGCACCCAGGTTAAAAACCAGACCCTTAAGCTGCATGCAATGATTGCAGCAGCTCTGAAACAAGCTATTCTTTTTTTTTTTTTTTAATTAGGATTTGGGTGAAGATTTACAGAGTAAATTCACTTTTCATACAGCAGTTCACATATACTTTGTCTCATGTCATTGACCAAAATTTACAATGCAGCAGCTCCCCTCCCACTTCCTCCCCATAGTTACCTCCTCCCAGTGTCCATCCCTTCATACTCTTCGAGAGGCCCATTGTCTGCCAACCCTGTATATGATCTTGGATACACTCTCCATTTAGACATACATAATTGTTTAGCTTGAAACAAGCTATTCTTAATTATGGATCCAAGTAGCCTACTTACAACTTAGCCGGTAAAGAAACTGACAATTTTTTAATGAACTATTTCCAATATCCTAATGTTTCAGTAACATTTTAAGACCTCTAGGACTTAAATTTACATTTCCTCTGTATGATATTCAAAAAAAAGCTGTGCACTAAAAATGTAAGATTTTAGATGGCTATTTGTTCAAGACTGACAGAGGGTTAGGGATCTGACTCTCACTAATGGTGTAAGTTTTACTACTATGTCTTTTATCTCTCTATTAAAGTAACTTAGGAATAGATAGAAAAATGCTTATTGTAGAGAAAGTTTAATAACAAATAAGCAAAAATAAATATCAATCCCCCCACCTTCCAAATATAAACATTTCTGATGTACATCTTTCCATTCTCTTTGCATATACCAATATATATAAAAAAGTACTTACTCCTTTTCCACTACATTGTGATTATCTTTCAGCCATCACATTTCCACATCACTTTTAGTGGCTACATACAGAGCATTTCAGTGTACAAATGTATCAGAGCTTACCCTGTTGAACATCTGTCAACTATGTCTATCTATTACAAATGATGGATGATGACATGAAACTATGGTATGTGCATGTTATCTATGCAAACTTTTGCTGGTTCCAACGGTCAGCATATTTTTCAATCATTTGTTCATTATCAAACTAACAACCAAGCACTCTTCCAGGACTGGGGATATAATGATGAGCAAAAATAAACTTACTTTCAGAACACTTACATATTTTTGGAGAGACAAGTAAGAAACTAAATGTAAACTGCAATGCTGCTAAATACAAAGTAAATGGTGCTACCAAGAAACAGCTTCCCTAAGGAAGGGACAATCAGGCTGAGATCTGAAGAATGATTAGTAAGTATTGACAAGGTAAAGAAGGACGGGACTATGGTCCAAGCAAAATGAATAGCAACTATGTAAGTCCTGGGACTAGAAATAGAGAGTGGTAGAATTGGAAGACCAGGCTAGCTGTTAACAGAGATATCAAAGAGGAGCACAGTACGAGAGGAGGAACAGCCTGACTCTCAGGACTCGGTAAGCCATATGAGGAGTTTGGTCTTTATCTAGGAGCAATAAGATGACACTGAATGCTTCTGTACCCATTTTGAATTTGATACCTGCTTTCCAGAAAGGATTATGTACTATTCCACATTGTTCTGTAGCTCCACCCACCACTGAGTATCTTTCTATTACCAATTTGATAGTTTTAACTTGTATACACTAAATTTTTTTTCACATTTGTTGCCCATGTTTCTATCCACACTTCCTATTGGCCTGTTTGTCTTTTCTCACTGAATGATTTTTTTCACTCCATGAAAACTCTTTCTTCACTCAGTGATTTTGCCTTTTAATTATATATGTCAAAACATAAGTATTCACCTATATTTTCATTAGTATTTCCATAGTTTCATTATTCACACTCAATTGGGATGTCATGTAGAATTGGTTTTGATATTAACAGAAAGCTAGTTTTACTTTTCAGTTATCCCTTGAAATGTCACTTTTGTCATTAAAAGTAAGGAACTCAGAAAATAATTCATGGATATGTTTTCTCCGTCATCTGTTCTACTATCTAGCCATATATTTCTATGCCAGCTCTACAGTCATAATTTTATAATACATTTTCATGTGAGATACAAAGTAAGTTCTCCCATCCACATTTTCTTTTAGCTAACTACCCTGTAAGAAACTTACTACTTTCTTGTGAACTATTAACTTTGGCTTTCACTTGGATTTTTAAATCAACTACCCAGGTTTCAGACTACATGAGAAATAGAAAATGACTATTTGGAAAGGAAAAAGCTGAAAATAAATACCTTGAGGACTTCGCAATCCTTGTGAACAACTGCTGAAAATTACACAGATCTTTGCATGAAATGGGTACATTATTGAGAGTTTGAACAATACCCCACAAGACAGTTTACCATAATTGACCTTTTATTTAAAAAATTACAGGAAGTGATTTCCAGCATATCTCATTTTATAAAATTACTACCTGTATCAAACATTTTATATCACTGTTAATTCCACAGAAGAGCTGCCTTTTTGTAAAGATACTAATTCCAATTAATGGGATACATGCCCTTAAAATAGAGTATCCATTATTTTATTCAATTTCAAAATTAAGATTATTGAGTTTATTGCTTTTATGGCTGGGCAAGATGCAACTAGCACATTTTAGGTAAATAATATTCTTTGTTAAAAACTATGAGGTCATTCTGTTTAAAACTTTTAGGATAAGTCACAGAAAATAGATATATTTATTCAAATTACACATTAAAGGGCTAGGCTACTAACTATAGACATTTATATAAGAAGCAGCTCTTTAAAGAAATAAGACGCACAAATAGGTCTGTCTTGGTATAATGTACATAATTGAAATGAATAAAACCTGGAAGATCAATATTGTTATACTATGTTCTGTTAGAATCTTAAAAAAAAAAAAATCACATATTTAGTAGTCCATTTGTGCTTAAAATATTCATATGCATGGGAAGCTTAAAGAAAAAAACACCTCTGTACATGATGATCAAAAGAAAGTTATAAATTTTTTTGAAATTGCACTGTTATTTAAAACACTTTCCTACAGTCAAACAGTCCTTTGCAGCTGGCACAGTTTTTCAGGTCTAATTGGCAACCTGGGGAGGCCCCTCAGGTATAAGTGAAGTAAAGAAGGTGGTGATAAAAGACCAAGCCGAAGCCATTAATCCAGGCCTTTGAACAGCACTGGCTTCTTCACCTGCATCTTCTCCACTCTCATCTTCAA
The DNA here is from genome assembly GCF_000298275.1 of Orycteropus afer afer. Taxonomy (NCBI): domain Eukaryota; kingdom Metazoa; phylum Chordata; class Mammalia; order Tubulidentata; family Orycteropodidae; genus Orycteropus; species Orycteropus afer. The sequence continues at coordinate 961,263 of NW_006922286.1, forward strand.
GTCCATCATCCATAAGACGCTCCTTTCAAATAAAACAAGAAATATACTCCTAAGTGATATGAACAGCTAGTATTAACTCATGAAAGAAAGGAGAGAGTTATGTTCCTTAATAGAAAGGAGTATGAGCATGTAATAAGGAAGTGGTATAGTATCTGGTCATTAGAACTCTTTGCTAAGCTCAAAAATTTCTTGGTGTTCAAGTTCAAAAGAGACAAGTGCCAATGTAATAAAATAAGTTCTCAACATGTGTATAAGTTTTTTTCTAGGTTATTTTCAGGAAGAATAATGTTAACCCTTCCTATTTAATTCTAATAGATGACTGACACAAAATTATATTCTAACTTCTCCAGGATAAAATCACCACAATTTGTCATCTAGATTTTCTACATGTACCATTCCACAAATGGAACATGTGGAAGACCTATGATTCTTTTATTATTTTGGCCCCACCCAGTCCTGGGAAACAATTATATTTAAAATATACAAAAACCTCATTAACATACCATTTCTTCTAGCTCTAGATTGTTTACATTTTGCCCATCATTGTTAACTTCAGCGTTATTGTTGGGAGCCTGTTGTTGGCCTCCTTCTTGCCTAAAAGGGAACCATCCAGCTTGGTGTCTGTTCAATAAAATAAAAAGTCACACTTGTTTTTTATTTGTAACACTAGAAAACTAGAAAATCAATGCCCTACAAGAGAAAAATGATTAGAAGTATAATAAATGAAAAGACCACTTCTCTTACTCTAGGTCAGAAAACTCTTTCTCTAAAGCAACAATAGCAAAAGAGCCAATTCAAGTCTAAAAGTCTACCATGGCTTAACTGGCTCTTTGATAGATATTAAGACATATCAGGAGTCATAAAATCTTCTCTTTGGGAGTTTTCAAAATGAAATTCAAGTATTTCTTTGTTCCTTGGGGAAAGGAGACAAGGAAAAGTTAGCCTACTTACACAAAACAAATCTGACCACATGACTTACTGCTGATTACTATTACTGCAAAAGGGCATCCTCCTACAGGAGTGCACTGTGCATTTTCACAAGTTCTAAATAATTAACAGAGCACATCTACCAAAGTTAACAATTTATATAAAAGACAGTAAAGGAGAAAACATTCTTGTTCAGCATGATCTACCTTGCTTCAGAAGGCCAGCATTCACACTCCTTTACTTAACATGCACTGAGAGACTACCTTATGACAGATTCTGTGCTAAACAGCTTTAGAAAGTAATTAAAAGAAACTATGAAAAGTTAATGAACATCACTTACAGATAAACCAGTAGCATGGCTCCCATTACCATGATAAACCTACTAAAAGAAGAATAGAAGTATACAATGCTAAGGAGAATTGCAGCTCGTGAGAACGTGTACATCCAGTCTAGCCAGTCTCGATTGAAGTCTTCTTCATTTAGCACTGGGCCTCCCTGTGCATTCATTTGAACATTCTCATTCATGGGTCGATTTTCTTGAGCCACTAGGTTTGGAGCTGGTGGGGGTTCTTCTCCAGGAACATGTGGCAAATTTAGAGGCTGTGGAGCAGTAGGCTGGGCTGGGTTGGCATTTGATGTGGCCTGAGCTGAAACTGCAGCTTGACTGAAATATTCACCAAAATATTAAAAAGAAAAAAAAAAACTTTGCCATATGATATTTTTTAAACCCAATATGGAATCTCACAACTTCTGTCCCATATTTCTTAGATAAGCACAAATTCCAATGGAAAAGTGGAGTGAAGACTGAGGGTAAGGTGTAGTACAGGTCACTCTTAGCTGGTAGTGTGAGATGGTAGGGAGAGGTGGAAGAGGTAAGAACAGCCAAGTTTCTTTTCTCTCTTTCACTATATAACCTTATAAGGTAATGGCAGGTGGTTCAAATGTTTTCATTTTCACTGAAGGCCTTTTGTTATTCTACATGGGAATACCCCCACATCACCACTACTTCACTCCAAGGCATATATTTTGAAAGATTTGTCTAAAAATTTATATTACTAATTGCCCTATGTGTCTGTTGTCAATGATAAATGATTTATATTAGTATTTCTAAAATATTAAATAGATCCCAGATAACAATCCCTCTACTCCCATAATGATCTTTGGGATTTCTAATTGAGGATCACAGATAAAAGTCCTTGTCAACTTAAAGAGGATTGTGGTCCTAAAGTTTGCTTACAATCTGATTTCTTGAATGTCAGAATACAATTTTTTTATAAAAGATTCCCAGCAAAATTATATTAAATCTGGATTTCCTTCAAGAGTATCCAGCAAGGGGGTAAGTTGTAGAAAAAGATTGGCCCTGAATTCACTATTGTTGACATCAGGTAACAGGTAGCCAGGGAATCATTTTACTATTCTCTCTACATTTTCATATGTCTAAATTTATCCGTAACAAAAAGTTTAGCATTCGGATAGCAAAATGAAATAAAAGTTTCCCAGGATACAAAAGCTTAAAACAGTATGATAATACCTTATGTCTATATAGGGCTTTGTAGTTTTCACAAACACTTCCTACCTCACAGATATTCTGATACATAAGAACTTAGCAAGCCACAAAACCCACTTCTTTTTCATGGTTCTCATGAGATTTACAAATGAGACAAGGGACATAAAACACCCAGCATAACCACATTGTAGTCACTCAAAGGATAGTTAATACCATGGCAACACACAAAGTTCAAAGAGCCAGCCTAGAGCCAAAAAGTTATGAAAGAGGGCATTAGGTTAGCTTTATTGGGTAAGTCAGAAGAAGAATAAGGATTTTAGACTTTACAATGTGGGCAAGAGAGTCATCAGATATTTTAGGGGACAGGGAATGACCAATACAATTACGTGTTAAGAAAGTAACCTGGAAGTAGTATATAAGATGGCATGTAGTAAAGAGCCTAAAAGGAGAAAGAATTACTGCAATAAAGCATCTAAAATGAAAAAATGTTGGAAGTAGGATATAAAAGAAAGGACAGAAGCTAGAGACAACATATTAACTCGTCTTGGTAAATTACTGGGTTCAGGAATAACAGAAGTCAGAACCAAAGCTGAAGTTCATTGTTTGGATGTTGATTATGAAAAGAGACAGTAATCCACTGCCATGAGTTGATCCAGACTTACAGTGACCCTGTAGGACAGAGTAGAACTTCCCCATAGGGTTTCCAAGGCTGTAATATTTACAGAAGCAGTCTGCCTGCCACATCTTTCTTCCATGGAGTGGCTGAAGGGTTTGAGTTGCCGACCTATCTGTCAGCAGCCAAGCACTTAACCACTGCACCACCAGGGCTCCTTCAGGGAGACAGTAACACTGATAAAGAAGTCAGGAAGGAGAATGTACTCGAGAGAATGGAGCAGTCAAATTTTAGACATACTGAGTTTGGGCAAACTGGAAATCTTCCAACAATTAAGTGGAGATACAGGATAAAGCACAGCAGGAGATAAAGAATTGGGAGTCATTCAGAGAGCTAATGTAACAACTAAGGCTGTTGAAGAGAGAAATCCAAGGGGCCCGGCCCAGGACTGATTCCTGTCTTCCTACCACATTATAGGAGCCATAAGGCACATGGTAAGTACACAAATGTCTATCAAACTGAGCAAGGAATGTTATCATTAAAAAGGAGGAAAAAATGAGGGTACTAAAGGACAGGAAGAAAGTGATCAAAAAGATAAAAAGAATGAAGAGGATAACAGGATCATAAACATAAGGAGAGGAGAACATTAAAGAAGCTAGTTCCAAACCAAAACCAAACTTGCTGCCGTCGAGTCGGATCATAATCACAGCAACCCCTCCTTGGGTTTCCGAGGCACTGTCACTACGGAAGTAGATTGCCCAACCTTCCTTCCCAGGAGTGACTGGTGGGTTTGAACCACCAGCCTTCTGGTTAGCAGTCAAATGCCTTAGGCACTACACCATAGTTAGTGTTAAATTAATACACAAGAAGAAAGGCTGAGAAAGAGTACTCAGTGCTAAGATTGCTCCATGTTGACCAAAATCAAGACTGACAGTCCACTATTAGCCCACCTGAGCCCTACACAGATCTGAGCTCTCTGACCATAGGGCTCCTTCTACCTCCTTTTTCATTCAACCCCCTTTCTCCTTATGTAGGCTTGCAATCTTCTAGTGAAACTTTCTGAAGTGTTCTCCTCTTAAGTACGCAAGTATTGTATTGAAGAAAACATCTGACTATCGTTGCTAAATATAATTAGGGGGAGAAAGGAGGAGCTGGGAGCTGGTTTAGTTGAAATGGAAACCCTTTTTCCTTTAGCCAAACACTTGAGAACAAAGAATCTATCTACTGAGATGCTTATGAATTTCTTCTCCTAGTAATTTTAAGGAGCTATGGTGGCACAGAGGAGCTCTGGTAGCATAGTGGCTAAAGCAATTGACTGCTAACCAGAAGGCTGGCAGTTCAAACCCACCAGCCACTCCTTGGAAGGAAGGTTGGGCAATCCTACTTCCGTAGTGATACTGCCTCGGAAACCCAAGGAGGGGTCGCTATGAGTCGGGGCTGACTCAATGGCACATAACAACAACAACAACAACATGGTGGCACAGTGCCTAAGGCATTTGACTGTGAAATACATCAGCAAATGAGATTTCAAGTCAACTTACTTAGGATTAAAAAAAAAAAGAAAACAAATATATTGAATAACAAAAAAACTGACTCAAATTAACTTACTATTGCATGTAATACTGATGAGCATACATCTGTTGCCACCACAGAATTTGCAGTGGGCTGAAAGCAGGATACACTGGAAACCCAGCTGGAACTGCTTGCCCAGGAAACTGGTTGTCCACATTTCTACAACAGAAAGTAGTATTTTAATGCACCAGAAGTGGAAAGCAGTTCTCAGCATTTAGCATTTCTAAATTACAAGCTATGCATTAATAAAATGTATGGAATTTTACTGAAAAGAGAAATACTTATTTTCAACATTCTTCAATTAAGATGTTATGACTTATGTAAAATGACCCTGGGTTAAGTGTATAGAACAACTACCACCTTCAGCCCAGTTTTAATGGGAATATAAAGCAAGTCATCTACAAAATGTGTGGCAAACTGAACATCTGCTATCTTCTCATTTCAGCACACAAGGCCAAAAATACTTTCATTTTAAGTAAATTCTCCTCAGAAACTATTAACCAAAGCCCTAAAATAAACATCATGACAAAATATTTTAGAGAATGAGAAAATTAACCAAATACTATTTTATATTAGTAATAAAATACTATTAAAACATATAGATAGCTAGTGGCTGTAAAATGTAAAAATGGACATTTCAAATATCTGCTAAATATTCTTTGGTTAAAGAACGAAAATTAGCAGAACATGTTTATATATGCATTAAAAAGTAAGTAAAACCTCTGTTAAGTCAATAAAACTTGGAAAAGGCCACAATTAATTTCCCTATGCATCAGTTTCCTCATCTGTAAAACAGAGCTAATAAAAGAATCTTTCTCATAGGGTTGTTATTCAGTACTCTGTAAATGTTAACTATTTTTGTATTTACACTCCCTAACTCTGAACATAGCTCCAAAGTGTGTAATACAAGATATGTAGAAAATATCATATATATATCAATATATATATCAAAGCATCTACAGAAATAAACATATAAATAAAGTAGAAGTGAATTCACTAACTCTTGTTTTTTGCATATTACTTGAATGTTCTCTTTAGCTGATATTAGTATAGTCAATCCAGAGTGATATAAGAGTAATTAACAAATTCATGAAATTTACTTTATTTACTTAACATACATTTGGCAATAGGTGATTACAGAAACCTAATTTAGAAGAGGCTGTAGCCAGGGGCTAAAACTTACAAACAGAAATACCTGAGGAAAAACACAAAGCTAGGTAAGGTGCCAACTCCCCTGTATGTTACATGACCTTTCCTCACGCTTGGAGGTGTCATGGGAGTCCCAATGTGATTTCTCATCCTCAAAAGGCCCTACTATCACTTGAATACAGCCCTCTTCCTACTTCCCAAGCCTTCCCTCAACTTACTTAAGAAGAATAGCAAATCCTCATCCAGAACAAAGAAGAATGAAGAAAACCAAAAATTCATGGAAACAATTAGTCCTGGCAACTGGTATACCATCTGATCTGCAGCCTATACAACTATGAGACCAGAAGAACTACATAGTGCCCGGCTGCCACTATCAACCACCTGGAAGAGGATCTATGTAGGAGATCCTGGCTAAAGAGGGAGAAAAATGTAGAACAAGACTCAAAAGCATTTGGAGAAAAATAAAAGAGGAGAGCAGGTTTGCTGGTCCGACAGAGCCTGGTGGAACCACTGAGACTATGGCCCCTAGCTGCCCTTCAAGTCTGGAATTGAACCCACATCTGTGGCTTCCAGCCAAACAAAAGACAGACATATGAGTTGAACATGTACCTGAGGGTAGATGCACTCCTTGGAGATCTCAATCATGGGAGAAAGAAGGGCTGCTTATACACAGGGAGACAGCTGGGGGGAGCAGGAGTGCATGGAGGGATGGACACAGGGAAGAGGTAACTATCAGGAGGAAGTGGGAGGGGAGCTGTTGCATTGTGGTAAACTGTGGTCAATGTTATGAGGCAAAGTACAAGTGAACTGCTGTATGGAAAGTGAATTTGCTCTGTAAATTTTCACCCAAATCACAATTTAAAAAGAAGAAGAAGAAGAAGAAGAATAGCAAAGTGGGCCCCAGTAGCATGCTTCCCAACTCTTGATAAATCTTTTCTAAAAGGGGAGAAATACACTAGCTATTCCTTTAAAAAATATCAATTGGTGATCAAACTTGGAAAGAAAGCCAGACAGACCATTGGAGCAGAAAAGTATTATACAACATTTCTATAAAGAACTTGGCATTTACACCAAGGAATGGAAGCATCTCTGAGTATATCTTGAAACTACCCTGATGAAGTATTGGCAACATGAGGATGTCGCCATATTACACTTAATAAATCTATTCCCACTCCTAGGCCCTTTTCCCATGACAGCAGATAAACATTAGAGACAGGAAAAATAGCTTCTTACATTGAAAAGAGAGAAATCAGTGCTCCATAAGCAATTAACTCCACCCCCCCCCCTTTGTCCCTCCCTCCCACCCCTGGTAACCACTAATAAACTTTGGTAATAATACATTTGCCTATTCCTGTCATTTTATATAAGTAAGGAATAATACACTCAGCATTTCTCAAGCTGAAAGAACTGAGGAAAAAAAATTAAGCCTTGTATTGCAATATTGAAAGATTCCATGGGCAATATGTTAAATGATGCAAGAAACATCAAAAGAAGATGGATGGAATACACAGTCACTATACCAAAAAGAACTGGTGAAGAACAAGGCTCCAGAAATTGATAGAATACCCATTGAGTTGTTTCAACAAACAAATGCTGCACTGGAGGCATTCACTCAGCTATGTCAAGAGATCTGGAAGACAGCTACCTGGCCAACTGACTGAAGAGATCCATATCTGTACCCATTCCAAAAAAATGTGATCCCTCAGAATGTGGAAATTATGAAACAAAATCAGTATCACATGCAAGTAAAATCTTACTGAAGATAATTTAAAAAAGGTTGCAGCAGTATGTTGACAGAGACCTTCCAGAAATGCAAGCTGGATTCATAAGGGGACGTGGAGTAAGGGCTATCATCATTATTAGATGGATATCAGATGGATCTTGGCTCAAAGCAAAGAATACCAGAGAGATGTTTACTTGTGTTTTATTGACAATGCAAAGGCATTTGATTGTGTGGATCATAACAAATTGCGGATAACATTGAGAAGAATGGGAATCCCAGAACACTTCATTGTACTCATGAAGAATCTATACATAGACCAGAAGGCTGTCGTTTGAACAGAACAAGGGGATACTGCATGGTTTAAAATCAGGAAGGGAATGCATCAGGGTTGTATCTTTTCACCATACTTATTCAATCTGCATGCTGGGCAAATAATCTGAGAAGCTGGATGATATGAAAAAGAACACGGCATCAGGATTGGAGGAAGGCTCGTTAACAATCTGAGATACGCAGATGACATTTACTGATGAAGATTGAAGACTACAGTCTGCAGTATGGATTACACCTCAATATAAAGAAAACAAAAATCCTCACAACTGGACCAATGAGCAGCATCACAATAGATGGAGAAAAGACTGAAGTTGTCAAAGACTTCATATTATGGTTCTACATCAAAGCCAATGGGAGCAGCAGTTAAGACATCAAAAGACGTATGGCATTTGGGCAAATCTGTTGCAAAAACCTCTTTCAAGTGCTGAAGAACAAAGATATATCCTTGAAGACTAAGATGCGCCTAACCCATGCCATGGTATTCTCAATTGCCTCATACGCATGTGAGAGCTAGACATTGAATAAGGAAGACTGAAGAAGAGTTGATGCTTTTGAGTTGTGGTGTTGGCGAAGAATGCTGAAAGTACCGTGGACTGCTAAAAGGACTAACAGATCTGTCCTGGATGAAGTGCAGCCGGAATGGTCCTTGAAAGTGAAAATGGCCAGACTTCATCTCACCTACTTTGGTCATGTGGTCAGAAGAGACCATTCTCTGGAGAAGGATGTCATGCTTGGTAAAGTGGAGGGTCAACCAAAGAGGAGAAAGCCTTCAACAAGATGAATTGACATGGTGACTGCAGCGATGGACTCAGGTATAGTAAGGATCATGAGGCTGGCACAGGACCGAGCAGTGATTCGTTCTGTTGTACATAAGGTCGCCCTGGGTTGGAGACGTCTTGGCAGCACACAACAACAACAAGGTCATATAGTATTTGTCCTTTTGTGATTGATTTACTTCCTCAGTGGCTGCTCTGCAACAGAAAGATGTAGCAAATCTGCTTCTATAAAGATTCACGGCCTTGGAAATATCATGGGGACATTCTACTCTATATTATAGGGTCATCATGAGTCAGAATTAACTTGAAGGCATTAAGTTTTATGTAGCTATTAAAAGGAATGAAGATCTTAGATACTCCTATGGAGTGACTCCTGTTTAAGTGACACTTTGTTAAAAAGAAAGATGCAAGAGTGTGTATACACCTATTCCTCATTTATGAACATAGTTAAGTCCCAAAGACCAGGTTGCTATGCAAAAATCAGCAGTATATGCAAATGGAGGATGGCCACATCAGATCACAAAATGGAGGATGACTGCATCATTACATAAGAGCCAAACTATATCATTACATAACTTGCAAATCACTAAGAATCATGGCCCAACCAAGGTGAACACATAACCTTACCATCACTCATAACCAGAGTTACTCTCACCTGGCATTTGTTACTGGCAGATGTACATCATCATTGGGCAAAACAGTCAGCAGATTTATTACTATGGTCATAAATGCAAAATATCAGAAAAGGAAACAGTCAATAAGTGAGGAGTATGTGTAATATGTTATCTTTTGTGTAAGAGAGAGTAATCAATACTGTGTTAATAAACATCTAAATTATACAGGCATTCAGATTGAGCTTCTCAGTGAAAGGTTAACCTGTGTTGCTCTAAGGAAATCAAAGAGGAGAGAAAGAAGACGATGTAGTTGTTCTAGGAAAAATATATAATCAGAACGTTACAGGAAGTGTGTCAGAACGTTACAGGAAGTGTGTTTTGAAAATACTTGATGGATTGATACAGAAGAAATAATTGTTTGCAAGGTAACGGTGTTAACAGTCATGCTGAACTTTTAAGCTAACCTTCTTCTTCTATGTACATAAAAACTCTGCCTTCTCTTCAGAACCTCGGAGCACTCTGTACTTTCATTTTGTGCTGACCAGCTTGAGTTGCTCTTCTTCAATAAAACTCTTTGTTCTTACTCCTAACAGAGTATGAGATTTTCTTCTTTGGTAATACACAAATACATTTCTTTTTTAATTCTAAGAAACAATGAAAGGATAAACAAAAAAAATAATAACAAATAAGATATCTACTATGAAAAAAGAGAACTGAGAGAGGTGGAAAAAAACGAAAGAGGCCTCTTTGAAAGCAGTTTGTTTTATAGTTTTGATGCTAGAACCATGAAAATAGTTTGTACAGTTAAGAAAAAAATTAAATCAAAAAGAAATACTAGCAAGTTGTCAAAACAAATCAAAGAAATGGAAAAAAAATAAACTTATGCATGAAGTTTTGTAGCATAACCAAAGAGATAAATTATTCTACTGATTTTAAAGCACAGCATTTTAACTATATATCCTTAGTAGGATAAATTCTAAGACAAAAAGAACAAAAAAAATTTAAGTCATATTATACAAGTGGAAACAGTACTGTTACTTCAAAACTATCTGATAAAAATAAACATACATAAATACTGGATAAAGTAATAAATAATTTTGCTAATTTAAGATTTTCATCAAAAAAGGTAAGTTCACAAATCAAAGCACTTCTGTAAAAAACCCTTTAATCTTTAACCTGAAATATCAGTATGAATTCATGATATATTTTTTTCTTTCTAAGAAAAGTATTTCTTAACTCTGACGATTGAAAAGGCTTAGAACTGACAACTGAGTAGCATGAGGACATGTAGCACCCAGACTGATCTGTAAACACTATTTCTCATCAGGATTCCGTGGGGACAGGTTCAAGATGAGCCTGAGACATCTTGTCATGCATGAAATCTATGACATTATACAAAATTACTATAAACTGTATCAAAATGATACACCATACAAACTTAACAGACTCCCACTGGTCTAAAATGGGGCAATATGAGCATCAAAATGAATTACTAGAGTAGACTAAAATACAAATGCACAAAATCCATAAATTCACACCAATAATCTATTTAAAAAAAAAAAAAAAAAAACTCATTGGTCACTTTGGCAGGTTACAAGTAGGCAGGAAGGGAAAATAGCATCCTGTCCTAGGGGGCAAGGCCAAAGGGAGGTGAAAGGGGAAAAGAGGCGGAATATCTAAAAAAGCTAAGCTAACACCTGCAGAAACCTGTCAACCACCTGCATGGCCTCTTATGCGCCCGTTGAGTCAGATCTAACTCCAACAGAACCCTCCTTGGGTTTCCGAGGCGCTATCACTACAGAAGTAGATTGCCCAACCTTCCTTCCGACAAGTGGCTGGTGGGTTTGAACCGCCAGCCTTCTGGTGAGTAGTCAAATGCCTTAGGCCCTATGCCACCAGAGCTCCCACATGCCCTAGCCAATCCAAATTAAGCAGAATGACCACAGGCCCAGGAAACTTGAGGTTGAGGGAAAAGTCCCTAACTTGGAGCATGCACTATACAGCCTCATGTTCTGACCTAGACCTCATTCCATATCATTATATCATCATCATAATATAATTAACACCACCCTCTTTTTGCAGTTTCTGTCTTTTGCATACCAGACAAGTGCAAAAGGCCTCTCAGGAACCTGTCAATCAGCCTATCAATCAACCTATCACTCAAGGGACTCATTCCACCTTCAGAACACCCCTTCATGTCCCTTTTAGGAAATATAAAACCAGTAAATTAAACAGCTTAACATCTTTTCCATTCCACAGGAAAGACCTGTTTCCATTCTCCTTGGGAACATTCCATGCTTTTAATAAAGTGCATATATGCTTGTGTGATTGATGCCTGTATTGCAAATTTGTTAATCTGCCACCAACACCATCGTGGACTACCACCTGCTCCTGTCGCCCAACTGCGTATCAACTGCTTGCAGAGATTCTTCCCGTGAGTGGGGTGAGGCCAGGGATCGAGGCTAGCCACCCCAGACAACACAAGGATACAACTTATGATTCTGAAAATTAATAAAGGTAAAGAATCTAGCATTTATCAGGCCTTTTCTGAATGGACTGAATTCCAAGATAATACAAGAGCTCATGAGAGAATGTTCTTTATCCAAGAAGCACAGGTAACAAATGAAGAAATGATAAAATTAAGAAATTACCATTTTGCAACAACTAATGAAATAATGGATCTAGTCAATGAGCACTACCAGTTGCCATTGAGTTGATTCCAACTCATGGCAACTCTATGTGCTGCAGAGTAGAACTGTGCTCCATAGGGTTTTCAAGACTGTGGTCTTCTGCAAGCAGATGACCAGGCCTTGATCATTAATTGCTATCAATACTATTATCTGGATGATGAAGAACTTTATAGTGGAAGGATCAGGCTGGTCACACTGAACCCAGAGATCAACCTTAATATGACTAGGGATGAGACTCAGAAGGAAGGTTGGGCAATCTACTTCCATAGTGATACTGCCTCAGCAACCCAAGGAGGGGTCACTATGAGTCAGGTCCGACTCGATGGCACATAACAACAACAACAAGGGATGAGACAGCCACATTTTATGTGCCTCCTCATGTGATACGACAGCAAGGGCACAGCACTACCTATGAAGAATTCTTAAAAAAAGAAATAGAAAAAAAAAATTGAATCTTAGATTGAATTTAATTAAGTCTTAGCTCTAATCATCAGTAGGCAATATGGAGAAACAGTAAAGTGCTAAATGATAATTAAATACAGACTACTGTAGGAAATTACATAGAACAACAACAAAAACAGGCATGAAGTAAAAAAGGGAGATGAGTGGGGATTAGATTAGCAGAGTCTTAAGAAATATCAACCAAATGCAATGTGCCAACCTCTTTTAATATTGACTCATTCAGCCAAAACAACTACAAAAAGACATTTGAGGCAATCAGGAAAAACTGAACACAAATTGGGTATCAGATGATATTCAGGAATTTATAATTTTGTTGAATGTTCTAATAGTATTATGGTTTAAGAATATTTAAAGCCTTATCTGTCACAGCTGTTACAGATAGACAATAACCAATAGAATTATATGATGTCTAGATTTTTTTAAAAAAATATACTTCAGCCTCAGAAAAATAGAGGGAGCAAAGTGCAATAGATGAAGAATGACAGTGCATTAATAATTACTGAAGCTGGATAGTAGGTATATGGGGGCCCATTACAATATTTTCTGTACTTTATGAATATTTTTAAACTGTAAGTTTAAGCAGTAAATGAAAATATTGACTGTTTAATCTACACATATATCATCAGAGGACTGATTTGTTATAGTTATCCATATAATGGAATACTGTACAACTGATGAAGAATGGGACAGGTCTATGTACACTAGTATTATAATCATTAATATATTTAGTAAAAAAAACAAGATGTAGGCTAGTGTGTATAGTAAGTGTGCTACCAATTGTGTTAATATACACAAACACACACACTTGTGTTAGCACAGTTTATCTCTGGAAGAATATGGGAGAAATTGCTAACAATGGTTGTCTCTGATAGCAACTGGTAGCTAGGAGACACAGAAGAAACTTTTGAATACGTTTTTGTTCCCTTGAAAAATGGTACCATGTGAGTATATTACCTCTTAGAAAATAACTAAAAGTGAAATTGCCTATTTACTATCCTATCTCTCTGACCACACTATGTGCTTGTAAGAATAGGAAATAAGCTTCATCCATTATTGTAACTCTAGCATTTAGTACAATAAATATGTGTTGAATCCAACTTCATTAAACTTCACAGCAAGAAAACATAGGAAAATAGAGTAATGATTATAAGCAACTATTAAATCTACTAACATGGAAATGCCACTTAATTTCCTAACGTATAAACATCTTAATGACATGATAAAAATTAGAACTACATTAGAGAAAACCACTGCAAAGGAAAGAATACTGAAACATTTAAAACACTAAAAGCTAACAAATCACCTTTAGATGATTGTGGTGGTGGTGGTGGTGTGTGGAGTCAGGTGGATTTTGACTCATGCGGACCTTACAGGACAAGGCAGTAAAGTCCCATGATGTTTTCTAGACTTAAATCTTGATGAGAAGAGATGGCCAGGCCTTCTCTCCCACTGAGCAGTTAGTGGGTTCAAAGCACCAACTAACTTTTCAGTCAATAGCTGAGCACTGAACTACTGTATCGCTAGGGCTCCTTTTCAGATGCTTAGACATGGATAAGTTTCCCCTTCTGTTTGGTGATTTTTAACCAAACTCTTTAATATACATTTTACTATTCAAAATAAATTGTGTTCAATTTTATTTTTTTTGGCAAAGAACCAAGTAAAATAACAAGACACATAGGGAAAACATAATTATTTGGAATGTGTAGCATGTCTGTCTCTACAAACAATGTCACATTATTTATGTCAGGAAAACAAAGTAAAATGATAATCTGGTCCCTCTCCCTGGCCCTGGGAAAGTCACAGAGAGGAAACTGCTGATAAATATGTGTGGGAAGAAATCATAGCTGATGACAGAAGTTCTGACATTTTATTTTTAGATAGGCTATACCAATTAGTGCTAGAGAAAAAAATAAAACACAGGAAAATAAAAGGGGAAGGGGAGACAAGTTCACTGGAACAAATGGAATTGGTGAAGTTTAGTAAGAGACAATGACAAAAATCAAGAAATAATGAATTTAATGAAATAAGGCATGTATAAGGGATCAAGATAATGCTCTTCTCATGCTAAGTACTCAATAAGAATTAATATATTTTTAAAATGCATTTTATTGAAATACAATTTATGTACAGTGAAATACACAAAACTAAAGTGACATGGGTCAATGAATTTTTTTTTTTCTTTTCTTTTTTGCAGTGTTCCCTCCCCTCCCCTCCCACCACTGGCAACCAACAAAAAAAGTTTCCCTCCATATATAAACCTTTCCTTGACCCTCCACAACAACAAACTAAAACTATATTTGTCCTTCTGTGATTGACTTATGTCACTCAGCATAATGTCCCCCAAGTTCATCCATATTATGTGGTGTTTTGCAGACTCTACATTATTCTTTAGTGCTGCGTAACATTCCATTATGTGTATGTACCACAGTTTGGTCATCCACTCTTCCACTATAAATCTTAGAGATAAGTCCCTTGCCAGATATGTAATTATCAGCAAATATGAATTTGTTGCTGTCATTTGTGTTATGTGCTTTTTCATGGTGTCAATTTCTTTGTTCCATATAATTGTCTATGCTGAGCTCGTTTTGTTTATGAATTGTGTTATCACTTCTTTCATTGCTATTGTTTTAGTATTTGCTGAATATTTATTCTGGTCCTCTTTTTTGACATGAAGGTTTATCATTTTTGTTTGAGGGTACCCTGTGATTTAGTTTCCTCCAGTTTAGAACAGTCCATTCTATCTTGTAGTTGTCTTGACTTCCCTACCATCTAGAAGTTCTGTAATGACACAGTTTTTTCCCTCTTTTTGGTTTG